>NC_041389.1:427676424-427683046 GCF_002162155.2 Triticum dicoccoides
CGTGGCCTCTCCCTAGCTCGCCGGCGTTTTGCCGTCCTTGCTCGTCGTGCCGCTCGTGCTCCCCGTCGTGGCCATCGCCCGCATCGTCGCCGCCGTGTGCCGAAGCTCGCGCTCCGGGCAGCACGCGCCCTCCCTCCTATGCCCGCGCACGCCCCTTGTTCCCCGCATCGTCGTGTGCTCGCCCGCGCCTCCCCACTGCCCTCTGCCGCTAGCTCCTCGCCCCGCCATGGCCTCGCCGGCGCCCGCGCCTGCAAGCTGCCCTGGGCCTCCTCGCCCCGGCGATCTGGGCGAACGCCCAGTCGGGCGCCGCAATGCCCGACCCGCCCCTGCGCCCGATCCGCTAAGGCCCCCGGGGCCAATGACAAGTGGGCCCCGCCCAGAGAACGTTTTAATAAAAAAATAATAATTAGAAAATAATAGTAATAATAAATAAATAATGAAATTAATTAATTAACTAATTATTAACTAATTAATTAACTTAATTAATTCTGATTAAATTAACCAATTAAAATTAATTAAACTAATGATTAATTAACTTAATTAACTACTGTTAATTAGCTAATTAATTAGTATGACAGTGGGGCCCACCCCCCTTAATTAATTATGAATAGTTTAATTAACCTGTTAATTAAAATGTGTCACTGACCAGTGGGACCCACTGGTCAGGTTGACCAGTCAACTCTGTTGACTGTTGATGTCAGCATGACATCATGCTGATGTCATTAATTCATTTTCGAATTAATTAAATAAATAATTAAATTCCAAAATTATTAAAATCTTTTAAAGATCATATCTTTTAATCCGTAACTCGGATTAAAATATTTTCAACATGAAAGTTGCTCAGAACGACGAGACGATTCCGGATACGCAGTCCGTTCGTCCGCCACACCCCTCTAACCTATCGAACCCGCAACTTTCCCCCTCCGGCTCCTCTGCCCGAAAACACGAAACACCGGGAATACTTTCCCGGATGTTTTCCCCCCCTTCACCGGTATCACCTACTACCGCGTTAGGGCACACCGAACACCGCGTATTGCCTTGTTATATTTTGAGATGCTTTGTTTGCTCTGTATTCATTATTTCTTCCCCCTCTTCTCTCCGGTAGACTACGAGACCGACGCTACTGCTGACCAGTTCGACTACGGAGTTGACGACCCCTCTCTCTTGCCAGAGCAACCAGGCAAGCCCCCCCCCCCTTGATCACCAGATATCGCCTATTCTCCTCTATACTGCTTGCATTAGAGTAGTGTAGCATGTTACTGCTTTCGTTAATCCTATTCTGATGCATAGCCTGACATTGTCGCTACATCTATTGATACTTTACCTGCAATCCTAAATGCTTAGTATAGGATGCTAGTTTATCATCATTGGCCCTACATTCTTGTCAGTCTGCCTTGCTATACTATCGGGCCGTGATCACTTGGGAGGTGATCACGGGTATATACTATACATACATACATACTATACAGATGGTGACTAAAGTCGGGTCAGCTCATTGAGTACCCGCAAGTGATTCTGACGAGGGGGCTGAAAGGACAGGTGGCTCCATCCCGGTAGAGGTGGGCCTGGGTTCCCGACGGCCCTCGACTGTTACTTTGTAGCGGAGCGACAGGGCAGGTTGAGACCACCTAGGAGACAGGTGGGCCTGGCCCTGTTCGGCATTCGCGGATACTTAACACGCTTAACGAGATCTTGGTATTTGATCTGAGTCTGGCTACGAGCCTATACGCACTAACCATCTACGTGGGAGTAGTTATGGGTATCCCGACGTCGTGGTATCAGCCGAAGCACTTCAGACGTCAGCGACGGAGCGGCGCGCGCCGAATTGGACTGGAACGCCACTAGGCTAGGTCTGCTTTCGGCCGCGTACGCAACGTGCAGGTGTGCTATGGGCGATGGGCCCAGACCCCTGTGCGCTTAGGTTTAGACCGGCGTGCTGGCCTCTCTGTTGAGCCTAGGTGGGGCTGCGACGTGTTGATCTTCCGAGGCCGGGCATGACCCAGGAAAGTGTGTCCGGCCAAATGGGATCGAGCGTGTTGGGTTATGTGGTGCACCCCTGCAGGGAAGTTAATCTATTCGAATAGCTGTGAGCTTCGGTAACAGGACGACTTGGAGTTGTACCTTGACCTTATGACAACTAGAACCGGATACTTAATAAAACACACCCTTCCAAGTGCCAGATACAACCGGTGGTCGCTCTGTCTCAGGGATATGAGGAGGGGATCGCCGGGTAGGATTATGCTATGAGTTGTTACTTGGAGATGCTATTTGGAGGACTTCGACCTACCCTCTTCTGCCTGTTGCAAGACGAAGGTGACCAGAAGCGTAGTCTTCGATAGGATTAGCTATCCCCCTCTTATTCTGGCATTCTGCAGTTTAGTCCACTGATATGGCCTCCTTACACATATACCCATGCATATGTAGTGTAGTTCCTTGCTTGCGAGTACTTTGGATGAGTACTCACGGTTGCTTTCTCCCCCCTTTTCCCCCTTTCTTTCGTTCTGGTTGTCGCGACCAGATACTGGAGTCCAGGAGCCAGACGCCACCGTCGACGACGACCCCTACTACACCGGAGGTGCCTACTACTACGTGCAGCCCGCTGACGACGACCAGGAGTAGTTTAGGAGGATCCCAGGCAGGAGGCCTGCGCCTCTTTCGATCTGTATCCCAGTTTGTGCTAGCCTTCTTAAGGCAACTTGTTTAACTTATGTCTGTACTCAGATATTGTTGCTTCCGCTGACTCGTCTATGATCGAGCACTTGTATTCGAGCCCTCGAGGCCCCTGGCTTGTATTATGATGCTTGTATGACTTATTTATGTTTTAGAGTTGTGTTGTGATATCTTCCCGTGAGTCCCTGATCTTGATCGTACACATTTGCGTGCATGATTAGTGTACGATTGAATCGGGGGCGTCACAAGTTGGTATCAGAGCCGACTGCCTGTAGGAATCCCCCTTCCAACTCCTTGGCCGAAGTCGAGTCTAGACATTGCAAAACTTTTACTAACATGGCTGTGTGTCTTACGGGCACACGTCGCCATTGGGTGGTAGTAGGATCTTTTATTCCTCGACCTATACTCTGGGACTCTTATTTCTCTTCTATTCGGGTTAAATGATTTTGCTAAAAACAAAACTAACTTTAGGTTCTCGCAAGTACTTTCTCCCGGAGAGCCACTTGTTACCGATGACCGCCTGCTGCACCAGAAGATTCCGAAGATACTCTACGATGTGCTCTCGAGACTATGTGCCATCGCTTTTGCAATTCACTTCCATCGATAAACCCTTATGGATAACTACTTACACTTGCCATTCATACGATCCTCCCCCATTGATCTTGTTATTACAAGATACCCCGAAGTTTTCTCTATTGTTCCAAGAATACTTTGTGTCTACTGCCTAGCAGTTCCTTGCCACATGAATACCCCTTCAAATAATTTCTTGCACTTATCGAGTATCCACTCATCCCCAGTTGGTTCATGTATTTCACAAAAGTCTTCGAAATGCCATTCGTTCTTCCGTAAATCCCGAGCAGCCTATTCCTCTTGAAATTCCTGCTTGCTTGCATTATGGTTAGTCCCATAAGTCTCATAGTCTTATTGACATTCCTTGTCATTATCATTTTGAGTTTGTTGACTCAATATGTTTGCGAATACCCGCAAACATCATTGATCCTTATAAATTACCTTTCCGACTGAGCTTCCATTCTTTTAACTGGAATTGGTTCTCGACCAATCCAATTGTCTTTGATTGTACCCTAAGGCTATTCAACTTGTCCACCCCTAATCAGAGCATTGCTTCTGATCCCTTGATTTGGAAATCATAATTCCTTTGCATTTGACAATTGAGTTAGTCAGTTGTTTTTATAATCTGTTTCCTCTAGTTGAGTACCGATGCTCACGTTAGATCCCTTGTGGACCACCAGATCCTTTGTTGGATTTTATCTGACAACGCCCTTCATATTCAATAAACTTGTGAGCCCTTTTCTCGGATACATAATGCTTTTGGTAAATTATATCATCTGCTTTCTCAACCATGCTCTGCCTTCGAGCTTGAGTTAATTACTTCTAAAGATTTTGGTATATGATTCTAAGATGCCCCGATGGGTTGAACCTATGCCTTCCTTAATATGTGTGAACTCGAAAGTTTTCACGAGTCGTACTCTTCTGGTAATTTGCCAGATAAAATTTCAACGCTATAACTTCATCGAAAGCGAGAAGTGATTGAAAGGGTATGCATTGGAGAAGTGGGAGTCGACCTTGAACCTTGTGTTCATGCCCATGGACGCAATATATATCCTATCATGAAAGCTTCTTGTAACAATAACTATTTCCTTGATAACTAACATATGGTATCTGTGAATTGATCCCTTGCAACCGTGGTTCCGACCGTGATTGTTCTTCTTTGATCTCATTTCTCGGACAAGTTAAAACAATTGTCTCCTATGGATCAATACACCAGTCCAACCTTTACTTTGATCTTGTGTCGAGTATTACCCCCCCCCTGTTATCTCGAGATTATCATGGAACTGCATAACTTCTTATGAGTTCTTCGTCAAGTACTACATACTCACCGATTAGGGCTCGAAGTTATTGAACACTCAAAGACACCGATAACTGAACCGAGTCCGCTCTACGGTTCGACAACTCTTCAGTAAGCTTCTATAAGTACGAGTTTGTACCCGATCACGCCATTCCTAGCCTGTTTGGCTATATCATTGTCGTGACGATCCTAACGGTGCTACCTGGTCCTTATTCTCGGAGCACCAATTTTCGACGATGAACTAACCTTACGTCGATCCTCATCGTCATATCATTTCGCCTTGAACAATAAGCTTGGTTTCGAGTTTGTGTTGTACCCTTGGTTCCAATAACCTTTCACTTCATCATTGTTTGACTTGATGTCATCGTCGATCGATTACATCTTCGTGAAATCTCTCGACAAATGTGTCGTGATCATCATCATCATTCCGAGCTCTTTCAGGAATTCAATTGAATTCATGATGGGTAATACCATCCTTGCCCCTCGATGATTCCTGTTCTCATCGACCACTTTATTGCCTTCCGTTCAACACAACTTGTTCGTGTTTTGTGTAAACCTTGAGATCACTGCTACCCAGCAGTTGATCTTCCTTACCTCGGAAGTATTACCATCTTTTTTTGTCAAGAATGTGGTGAGAATTTCACCACCTCTTAATAATTCTTGATATCATAATACTTCTTGCCATCTTCGTTCATTCCTTGGTCCCCGTATTGTTTTTCAACCGGAATACCGACAATGGAGCTATGACGTGTGAATTCAAAACTCCTAGCAACCCTATTGCTTTGAAGTGAATGGGCGATAGTTCATTCTAAGTCCTTCGCTAATTGAATCACCATTCTAACATTGGTCGTACAGCCCAACCCGTACTTCGGGCGCACCCTTCAACCAATGTTTAATTGTGTATGTCTTCCTCGAGCATACTTCCTTATATCATTTGATCTGACAAATGTTATCCCCTTGTGCACTTAATGGTGGAAATCCATCTTTTGGGAATCTCGGTGAATTGCCGTTGAGTTCACCAGACACCTCCTTGTCCTCTCCTTGGTTTAATGGTGGACTATTGCTTCAGAAACCCGCTCCCATAGTTCATTTCCAGAGAAGCTTGCAATGCCATTTCAACGATTTGTGTTGCGCCTTTTCTTCTCGGACATCCTGAGTCTCAGGTATCCTGACACCAATCGGATCTGAATCTCGGTCAGATATGATGGTTGGGACAACTTTCCAAGAGTTATGACGTTGATCCTTTGATGACCCGGTAACATGATGTCATGCCTAGCACCCCCCCCCCCCCGGCTGGAGGACCTATCATTATCGATTCCTTTTCAGCAAGGTTATCCATTCATCCATGAGGAAATTGTAAGACTTATTCTACAAGTTATTCTTGATGGATCCTTCGTGTTTCCAAAGTCTGATCTTCACCTGAAGACCATGTCACTGCTATCTCGAAGCATGTCAATGGTACTCGGATTTTCAACAGGCACGTTTGAAGCACGATGCTATATTTTAATTATCAATTATCCTAACACCGTTGTATGGGCAATGTCAGGAAAATTCTCTCCCCTACCTATAGAGTTTTCTACATTATATCCTGTCATGGATATCATGCTCTGCTTATCCTTGGGAAGGATATACCCCCGAAATATGTGTTTAAACATATTTTCCTTTCCATTGTTCTGTTTAATCTGATGATCATATTTTCCTTCCATTGGTTTGTTTAAACCTTTTCTATGATCTATATGATATAAGCAGTAATAATCCACTACTTGTGCAAACACCTCGATGTACAACTCGGTCAGCAAGACCTTGTTACTATTGTTGATGACATTCCGGTAACCACCGATGGACGGGAACCTTGCCTATTGGTCCGCCTCGTTTCAACGAGCAGGAAAATGGTTCTCTTCGTCCCTCGCCCTTGGTACCAACGTTGTTGCCGACATAGCTGACATGGTACTCCCTGACATGCCTTGCTATCATGACCGTGCAAGATGTCACTGCTCCTATAAAAAAAAAAGAACCACATGGTGGGCCCATAACCCACAGTTTCACAGGATCGAAACCTGACTCTCCTATACACCCTGTTGCCAA
>NC_041389.1:427684287-427728464 GCF_002162155.2 Triticum dicoccoides
GGGGGGGCTCGGCCCCGCGGCGCCCCGAGCCTCGGCGCTGCTCCTCACCGCCGTCATCGCGTCGCCTCCTCACCTCTCCCTCGCGCTACTCCGGCCACCCCGACCTCCACCGCGCCCGCTGCCCTAGTCCCTACAAAGCCCGGTGAGGCCCTCGGCCTCCGTTCCCCTACGCCCGCCGCGCTCGCACACGGCCGTGGCCTCTCCCTAGCTCGCCGGCGTTTTGCCGTCCTTGCTCGTCGTGCCGCTCGTGCTCCCCGTTGTGGCCATCGCCCGCATCGTCGCCGCCGTGTGCCGAAGCTCGCGCTCCGGGCAGCACGCGCCCTCCCTCCTATGCCCGCGCACGCCCCTTGTTCCCCGCATCGTCGTGTGCTCGCCCGCGCCTCCCCACTGCCCTCTGCCGCTAGCTCCTCGCCCCGCCATGGCCTCGCCGGCGCCCGCGCCTGCAAGCTGCCCTGGGCCTCCTCGCCCCGGCGATCTGGGCGAACGCCCAGTCGGGCGCCGCAATGCCCGACCCGCCCCTGCGCCCGATCCGCTAAGGCCCCCGGGGCCAATGACAAGTGGGCCCCGCCCAGAGAACGTTTTAATAAAAAAAAATTAGAAAATAATAGTAATAATAAATAAATAATGAAATTAATTAATTAACTAATTAATTAACTAATTAATTAACTTAATTAATTCTGATTAAATTAACCAATTAAAATTAATTAAACTAATGATTAATTAACTTAATTAACTACTGTTAATTAGCTAATTAATTAGTTTGACAGTGGGGCCCACCCCCCTTAATTAATTATGAATAGTTTAATTAACCTGTTAATTAAAATGTGTCACTGACCAGTGGGACCCACTGGTCAGGTTGACCAGTCAACTCTGTTGACTGCTGATGTCAGCATGACATCATGCTGATATCATTAATTCATTTTCGAATTAATTAAATAAATAATTAAATTCCAAAATTATTAAAATCTTTTAAAGATCATATCTTTTAATCCGTAACTCGGATTAAAATATTTTCAACATGAAAGTTGCTCAGAACGACGAGACGATTCCGGATACGCAGTCCGTTCGTCCGCCACACCCCTCTAACCTATCGAACCCGCAACTTTCCCCCTCCGGCTCCTCTGCCCGAAAACACGAAACACCGGGAATACTTTCCTGGATGTTTTCCCCCCCTTCACCGGTATCACCTACTACCGCGTTAGGGCACACCGAACACCGCGTATTGCCTTGTTATATTTTGAGATGCTTTGTTTGCTCTGTATTCATTATTTCTTCCCCCTCTTCTCTCCGGTAGACTACGAGACCGACGCTACTGCTGACCAGTTCGACTACGGAGTTGACGACCCCTCTCTCTTGCCAGAGCAACCAGGCAAGCCCCCCCCCTTGATCACCAGATATCGCCTATTCTCCTCTATACTGCTTGCATTAGAGTAGTGTAGCATGTTACTGCTTTCGTTAATCCTATTCTGATGCATAGCCTGACATTGTCGCTACATCTGTTGATACTTTACCTGCAATCCTAAATGCTTAGTATAGGATGCTAGTTTATCATCATTGGCCCTACATTCTTGTCAGTCTGCCTTGCTATACTATCGGGCCGTGATCACTTGGGAGGTGATCACGGGTATATACTATACATACATACATACTATACAGATGGTGACTAAAGTCGGGTCAGCTCATTGAGTACCCGCAAGTGATTCTGACGAGGGGGCTGAAAGGACAGGTGGCTCCATCCCGGTAGAGGTGGGCCTGGGTTCCCGACGGCCCTCGACTGTTACTTTGTAGCGGAGCGACAGGGCAGGTTGAGACCACCTAGGAGACAGGTGGGCCTGGCCCTGTTCGGCATTCGCGGATACTTAACACGCTTAACGAGATCTTGGTATTTGATCTGAGTCTGGCTACGAGCCTATACGCACTAACCATCTACGTGGGAGTAGTTATGGGTATCCCGACGTCGTGGTATCAGCCGAAGCACTTCAGACGTCAGCGACGGAGCAGCGCGCGCCGAATTGGACTGGAACGCCACTAGGCTAGGTCTGCTTTCGGCCGCGTACGCAACGTGCAGGTGTGCTATGGGCGATGGGCCCAGACCCCTGTGCGCTTAGGTTTAGACCGGCGTGCTGGCCTCTCTGTTGAGCCTAGGTGGGGCTGCGACGTGTTGATCTTCCGAGGCCGGGCATGACCCAGGAAAGTGTGTCCGGCCAAATGGGATCGAGCGTGTTGGGTTATGTGGTGCACCCCTGCAGGGAAGTTAATCTATTCGAATAGCCGTGATCTTCGGTAACAGGACGACTTGGAGTTGTACCTTGACCTTATGACAACTAGAACCGGATACTTAATAAAACACACCCTTCCAAGTGCCAGATACAACCGATGGTCGCTCTGTCTCAGGGATATGAGGAGGGGATCGCCGGGTAGGATTATGCTATGAGTTGTTACTTGGAGATGCTATTTGGAGGACTTCGACCTACCCTCTTCTGCCTGTTGCAAGACGAAGGTGACCAGAAGCGTAGTCTTCGATAGGATTAGCTATCCCCCTCTTATTCTGGCATTCTGCAGTTTAGTCCACTGATATGGCCTCCTTACACATATACCCATGCATATGTAGTGTAGTTCCTTGCTTGCGAGTACTTTGGATGAGTACTCACGGTTGCTTTCTCCCCCCTTTTCCCCCTTTCTTTCGTTCTGGTTGTCGCGACCAGATACTGGAGTCCAGGAGCCAGACGCCACCGTCGACGACGACCCCTACTACACCGGAGGTGCCTACTACTACGTGCAGCCCGCTGACGACGACCAGGAGTAGTTTAGGAGGATCCCAGGCAGGAGGCCTGCGCCTCTTTCGATCTGTATCCCAGTTTGTGCTAGCCTTCTTAAGGCAACTTGTTTAACTTATGTCTGTACTCAGATATTGTTGCTTCCGCTGACTCGTCTATGATCGAGCACTTGTATTCGAGCCCTCGAGGCCCCTGGCTTGTATTATGATGCTTGTATGACTTATTTTATTTGTAGAGTTGTGTTGTGATATCTTCCCGTGAGTCCCTGATCTTGATCGTACACATTTGCGTGCATGATTAGTGTACGATTGAATCGGGGGCGTCACAGGTATACAATAAATCTGGTACACAGCATGACATACTTTATAGAACCTATGGCTGAGGCATAGGGAATGACTTTCATTCTCTTTCTATCTTCTGTCGTGGTTGGGCTTTGAGTCTTACTCAATTTCACACCTTGTAACATAGACACGAACTCTTTATTTGACTGTTTTATTTTGAACTACTTCAAAATCTTGTCAAGGTATGTACTCATTGAAAAAACTTATCAAGCGCCTTGATCTATCTCTATAGATCTTGATGCTCAATATGTAAGAAGCTTCACCGAGGTCTTTCTTTGAAAAACTCTTTTCAAATATCCCTTTATGTTATCCAGAAATTCTATATCATTTCCAATCAACAATATGTCATCCACATATAATGCTACAGAGCTCCCACTCACTTTCTTGTAAATACAGGCTTCTCCAAAAGTCTGTATGAAACCATATGCTTTGATCAACTCATCAAAGCGTATATTCCAACTCCGAGAGGCTTGCACCAGTCCATAAATGGATCGCTGGAGCTTGCACACTTTGTTAGCACCTTTAGGATTTACAAAACCTTCTGGTTGTATCATATATAACACTTCTTTAAGAAATATCCATTTAAGGAATGCAGTTTTGACATCCATTTGCCAGATTTCATAAAATGTGGCAATTGCTAACATGATTCAGACAGACTTAAGCATCGTTATGAGTGAGAAAATCTCATCGTATTCAACACCTTGAACTTGTCGAAAACCTTTCGCAACAAGTTGAGCTTTGTAGATAGTAACACTACTTTCAGTGTCTGTCTTCCTCTAGAAGATCCATTTATTTAACTTGGCTTGCTGATCATCGAGCAAGTTAACCAAATTCCATACTTTGTTCTCATAAATGGATCCTATCTCAGATTTTATGGCCTCAAGCCATTTCTCGGAATCTGGGCTTATCATCACTTCCTCATATTTCGTAGGTTCATCATGGTCTAGTAACATGACTTCTAGAACAGGATTACCGTACCACTCTGGTGCGGATCTTACTCTGGAAAACCTACGAGGTTCGGCAGCAACTTTATCTGAAGTTTCATGATCATCATCATTAACTTCCTCACTAACTGGTGTAGGAATCACTGGAACTAATTTCTGTCATGAGCTACTTTCCAATAAGGGAGAAGGTACAATTACCTCATCAAGTTCTACTTTCCTCCCACTCACTTCTTTCAAGAGAAACTCCTTCTCTAGAAAGGATCCATTCTTAGCAATGATCTTGCCTTCGGATCTGTGATAGAAGGTGTACCCAACAGTTTCCTTTGGGTATCCTATGAAGACGCATTTCTCCGATTTGGCTTCAAGCTTATCAGATTGAAGCTTTTTCACATAAGCATCGCAGCCCCAAACTTTTAAGAAATGACAACTTTGGTTTCTTGCCAAACCATAGTTCATAAGGCGTCGTCTCAACGGATTTTGATAGTGCCCTATTTAAAGTGAATGCAGCTGTCTCTAATGCATAACCCCAAACGATAGTGGTAACCTGGTAAGAGGCATCATAGGTTGCACAATATCCAATAAAGTGCGGTTACGACGTTCAGACACACCATAACGCTATGGTGTTCCAGGTGGTGTGAACTGTGAAACTATTCCACATTGTTTTATATGAAGGCCAAACTCGTAACTCAAATATTCTCATCCACGATCAGATCGTAGAAACTTTATTTTCTTGTTACGATGATTCTCCACTTCACTCTTAATTTCTTTGAACTTTTCAAATGTTTCAGACTTGTGCTTCATTAAGTAGATATACTCATATCTTCTCAAATCATCTTGTGAAGATCAGAAAATAACGATACCCGCCACGAGCATCAACACTCATTAGATCGCATACATCGGTATGTATTATTTCTAATAAGTCAGTAGCTTGTTCCGTTGTTTCGGAGAACGGTGTTTTAGTCATCTTGCCCAAAAGGCACGGTTCACAAGCATCAAATGATTCATAACCAAGTGATTCCAAAAATCCATCTTTATGGAGTTTCTTCATGCGCTTTACACCGTATGACCCAAACGCCAGTGCCACAAATATGTTGCAATATCATTATCAACTTTGCATCTTTTGGCATCAATATTATGCATATGTGTATCACTACGATCAAGATTCAATAAACCATCAACATTGGGTGCATGACCATAGAAGGTTTTATTCATGTAAACAGAATAACAATTTATTCTCTATCTTAGATGAATAATCGTATCACAATAAACATGATCTAATCATATTTATGCTCAACGCAAACACCAAATAACATTTATTTAGGTTCAACACTAATCTTGAAAGTATAAGGAGTGTGCGATGATGATCATATCAATCTTGGAACAACTTCCAACACACATCGTCACTTCACCCTCAACTAGTCTCTGTTTATTCTATAACTCTTGTTTCGAGTTACTAATCTTAGCAACCGAACAAGTATCAAATACCCAGGGGTTACTATAAACACTAGTAAGGTACACATCAATAACTTGTATATCAAATATACCCTTGTTCACTTTGCCATCCTTCTTATCAACCAAATATTCAGGGCATTTCCACTTGCAGCGACCATTTCCTTTGCAGTAGAAGCACTCAGTTTCAGGCTTTGGTCCAGCTTTGGGCTTCTTCACGGAAGTGACAACTTGCTTGCCATTCTACATGAAGTTCCCTTTCTTTCCTTTTGCCCTTTTCTTGAAACTAGTGGTCTTCTTAATCATCAACACTTGATGCTCTTTCTTGATTTCTACTATCATCGATTTCATCATCATGAAAAGCTCGGGAATCGTTTTCGTCATCCCTTGCATACTATAGTTCATCACGAAGTTCTACTAACTTGGTGATGGTGACTAGAGAACTCTGTCAATCATTATCTTATCTGGAAGATTAACTCCTACTTGATTCAAGCAATTATAGTACCCAGACAATCTGAGCACATGCTCACTGCTTGAGCTATTCTCCTCCATCTTTTAGCTATAGAACTTGTTGGAGACTTCATATCTCTCAACTTGGGTATTTGCTTGAAATATTAACTTCAACTCCTGGAACATCTCATATGGTCCATGACGTTCAAAACGTCTTTGAAGTCCCGATTCTAAGCCGTTAAGCATGGTGCACTAAACTATCAAGTAGTCATCATATTGAGCTAGCCAAACGTTCATAACGTCTGCATCTGCTCCTGCAATAGGTCTGTCACCTAGCGGTGCATCAAGGACATAATTCTTCTGTGCAGCAATGAGGATAAACCTCAGATCACGGACCCAGTCCGCATTATTGCTACTATCATCTTTCAACTTAGTTTTCTCTAGGAACACATATAAAACATAGGGAAGCAACAACACGAGCTATTGATCTACAACATTATTTGCAAAATACTATCAGGACTAAGTTCATGATAAATTAAAGTTCAATTAATCATATTACTTAAGAACTCCCACTTAGATAGACATCCCTCTAATCATCTAAGTGATCACGTGATCCAAATCAACTAAACCATGTCCGATCATCACGTGAGATGGAGTAGTTTTCAATGGTGAACATCACTATGTTGATCATATCTACTATATGATTCACGCTCGACCTTTCGGTCTCCAGTGTTCCGAGGCCATATCTGCATATGCTAGGCTCGTCAAGTTTAACCTGAGTATTCCGCGTGTGCAACTGTTTTGCACCCGATCATCACGTGGTGTCTCAGCACGAAGAACTTTCGCTATGGTGCATACTCAGGGAGAACACTTATACCTTGAAATTTAGTGAGAGATCATCTTATAACGCCACCATCAATCAAAGCAAAATAAGATGCATAAAGGATAAACATCACATGCAATCAATATAAGTGATATGATATGGCCATCATCATCTTGTGCTTGTGATCTCCATCTCTGAAGCACCGTATGATCACCATCGTCACCGGCGCGACACCTTGATCTCCATCGTAGCATCGTTGTCGTCTCGCCAACTATTGCTTCTACGACTATCGCTACTGCTTAGTGATAAAGTAAAGCAATTACAGGGCGATTGCATTGCATACAATAAAGCGACAACCATATGGCTCCTACTAGTTGCCGATAACTCTGTTACAAAACATGATCATCTCATACAATAAAATTTAGCATCATGTCTTGACCATATCACATCACAACATGCCCTGCAAAAACAAGTTAGACGTCCTCTACTTTGTTGTTGCAAGTTTTACCTGGCTGCTACGGGCTGAGCAAGAACCGTTCTTACCTACGCATCAAGACCACAACAATATTTCGTCAAGTTAGTGCTGTTTTAACCTTCTCAAGGACCAGGAGTAGCCACACTTGGTTCAACCAAAGTTGGAGAAACTGACACCCGCCAGCCACCTATGTGCAAAGCACGTCGGTAAAACCAGTCTTGCGTAAGCGTACACGTAATGTCGGTCCGGGCCGCTTCATCCAACAATACCGCCGAACCAAAGTATGACATGCTGGTAAGAAGTATGACTTGTATCGCCCACAACTCATTTGTGTTCTACTCGTGTATATAACATCTACGCATAAAACTTGGCTCGGATGCCACTGTTGGGGAACATAGTAATTTCAAAAATTTCCTATGCACACGCAAGATCATGGTGATGCCTAGCAACAAGAGGGGAGAGTGTCGTCCACGTACCCTCGTAGACCGTAAGCGGAAGCGTTAACACAACGCGGTTGATGTAGTCGTACGTCTTCACGATCCGACCGATCCAAGTACCGAACGTACGACACCTCCGAGTTCAGCACACGTTCAGCTCGATGACATCCCACGAACTCCGATCTAGTAGAGCTTTGCGGGAGAGTTCCGTCAGCACGACGGCATGATGACGGTGTTGACGATGCTACCAACGCAAGGCTTTGCCTAAGCAACGCTACGATATTACCGAGGTGGAATATGGTGGAGGAGGGCACTGCACACGGCTGGGAGAGATCAACAGATCAACTTGTTGTGTCTTGGGGTGCCCCCTGCCCCCGTATATAAACGAACAGGAGGCAGCTGGCCAAGGAGGAGGGCACACCAAGGGGGGAGTCCTACTCCCACCGGGAGTAGGACTCCTCCTTTCCTAGTAGTAGTAGGAGAGAAGGAAGGGGAAGAGAGAAGGGAAGGAAGGAGGGGGCGCAACCCCTCCCCCTAGTCCAATTCCGACTAGGCCTTGGGGGGGGGGGGAGGGGG
Organism: Triticum dicoccoides; assembly: GCF_002162155.2. NCBI lineage: Eukaryota > Viridiplantae > Streptophyta > Magnoliopsida > Poales > Poaceae > Triticum > Triticum dicoccoides. Next base: position 427,692,560 of record NC_041389.1, read on the forward strand.
CGGCCTGCCCTAGGTAGCCTCTCTCTCTTTCCCGTATGGCCCAATAAGGCCCAATACTTCTCCCCGACGAATTCCTGTAACTCTCCGGTACTCCGATAAATACCCGAATCACTCGGAACCTTTCCGATATCCGAATATAGTCATCCAATATACCGATCTTTACGTCTCAACCATTTCGACACTCCTCGTCATGTCTCCGATCTCATCAGGGACTCCGAACTACCTTCGGTACATCAAATCACATAACTCATAATATAAATTGTCACAGAACGTTAAGCGTGCGGACTCTACGGGTTGGAGAACTATGTATACATGACCGAGACACGTCTTCGGTAAATAACCAATAGCGGAACCTGGATGCTCATATTGATTCCCACATATTCTACGAAGATCTTTATCGGTCAAACTGCATAACATCATACGTTGTTCCCTTTGTCATCGGTATGTTACTTGCCCGAGATTCGATCGTCGGTATCTCAATACCTAGTTCAATCTCGTTACCGGCAAGTCTCTTTACTCGTTCCGTAATGCATCATCCCATAATTAACTCATTAGTAACATTGCTTGCAAGGCTTATAGTGATGTGCATTATCGAGAGGGCCCAGAGATACCTCTCCGACAATCAGAGTGAAAAATCATAATCTCGAAATACGCCAACCCAACAAGTACCTTCGGAGACACCTGTAGAGCACCTTTATAATCACCCAGTTACGTTGTGACATTTGGTAGCATGCAAAGTGTTCCTCTGGTAAACGGGAGTTGCATAATCTCATAGTCATAGGAACATGTATAAGTCATGAAGAAAGCAATAGCAACATACTAAACGATCAAGTGCTAAGCTAACGGAATGGGTCAAGTCAATCACATCATTCTCCTAATGATGTGATCCCGTTAATCAAATAACAAATCATGTCTATGATTAGGAAACTTAACCATCTTTGATTAACGAGCTAGTGAAGTAGAGGCATACTAGTGACATTATGTTTGTCTATGTATTCACACATGTATTATGTTTCCGGTTAATACAATTCTAGCATGAATAATAAACATTTATCATGAAATAAGGAAATAAATAATAACTTTATTATTGCCTCTAGGGCATATTTCCTTCATCAACCACATGGACTAAGTCCACAATCCTTGGCTTTGTAGTGCCCACTAGTAAACCAAGATTTGTGAAAGGCAGACTACCCACTTGACATCCAAAGATTGCTGCTAGTCTAGTAGTTTCTTCAGGGGAAACATTTATGGGCAGAATGCATGATTTGTGAAAGTTGAGTTTTAAACCAGTGGACTTAGATAAGGATACCAATATTTCCTTAAGATCCAGTAATTGTGCCTCATAAGCTTGCACAATTAGCAATGTATCATCAACATATTGGACAATTGGGAAATCAGGATCATTGGATGGGATAGGTAGTGTAAGTAGTCCATCATGAAGCATTTTGTTGACCACTGTTTGCAGTAATTCAACAACAATGACAAAAAACAAAGGTGAAAGTGGATTTCCTTGTCTAACACCTCTCTTGCAATTAAATTGCTTACCTGGTACTCCATTAAGTAAAATAGAAGAAGAACCAGAGGACAAATGTACTTAAACCCACCCAATCCACTTATCATCGAAACCCTTATGCTTTAATATTAACAGAATGAGGTCATGCTCAACAATGTCAAAAGCTTTTGCAAAGTCAAGTTTGAGGATCAAAATTAGCCTCTTTGATTGGTGACAATGATGTATATACTCCAAGCTCCATGCAATACAATCCTGGATTGATCTAGACTTGAGGAAGCCATACTGATTTTTATGGATACAAGTCAGAATAACTTTTTGTAACCTGTTTGCCAGTAGCTTGGTGAGGAATTTAAGACAAGTGTTTGTGAGGGAGATAGGTCTAAAATCATTGGGTCCCTCTGGTGATAGAACCTTTGGAATTAAAGTGACCAATGATCCATTAATGCTCTGCAGAGAAATCTTCCCTTCAAAGAAGTCTGAGAATAGCTTATGAAAATCCTCTTTAATAATATGCCAGCACCTTTTGACAAACATCCCAGTAAAACCATCTGGCCTTGGAGCTCTATCCAAAGGCAATCCTTTCAAAACATCATTAATTTCCTCATGTGTGAAAGGGCCAGATAAGGTCTCCAAATCTAGCACAGGTTGAATGAGATTTTCCAAATCAAACTGCATATCAATGCCTTGTGCAATCCCCATTCTATCTCCATAAGAGCTCCACAGTAACCCAGCCATTTCACTGTGAGATGAAACTATCATACCATCCGCATTAACAAGACCTGAGATTGTATTTCTTCTAAATCTTTTCTGTTGCCATAGCTTGAAAAAACTTTGAATTCTCCTCACCCACTTTAATCCAACACATGGTGCATCTTTGCTTCCAATAAATGTATTGCAAGTGGAGTAACTCTTCAAGGTGTAGTTTAACCAACTTCTTGAAGTTGAATTCAGGTCTGGTTAATGGCCTCTGGTCTTCCAAATTATCAGAAGCCAAAATGACAGGATTACAAGCTTACATCAATAATTTCAACCTTGAGAGCCTAGTGTGCCATTTCTTGAGATCATATCTTAACCTCTTAGTTTTTTTGTTAAGACAGCAGCCAAGTTTGTCTTATTGGTGGGAGCATACCATGACTGCTGGACACAGTCAAAAAAGGCATATCCACCCAGTAGTTCTCAAAATGAAACACCTTGGCCTTTGGGATAGAAGTTGAAATAGAAACTACACAAGGTACATGATTAGAGCTAGTCGTTGCCAATGGGTATACCATGGTATTAGGGAACTCTGTGATCGAGTTGGTTGTGGTAAAGAACCAGTCAAGCTGCTCCAGCAAAGGATTTTCCTGCATGTTTGACCAAGTGTATTGTCTCCCCTTCAAAGGTAATTCAAGCAACCCCAAGTGGAAAATTATTTCATTAAAAATGAACATGTCATTAACATCTCCCCTAGGCAAGTTTCTGTTCTCCATAGATCTTATAAAGTTAAAATCTCCAAGGAATAACCACATATCATCTTGGGGTATTTGGATGTGATATAACCAGTTTACAAAATTGTCTCTTAATTATCCTTGGCAGGGCCCATAAACATTAACCAAAGTCCACTGGTTGTTATGTGCTGAGCGGAAATTTATGATAATACCAAAACTCTGAGCCTCAATAAGAGAACCCACAAGAGCAGAGGAACTCCATAAGACCAAAATCCCTCCAGAGGTTCCAAGAGAAGGGGGATATGCAAAATTGTCAAATCTTTTAGGGCAAAATTTTCTAATAGTTCTTTGATCAAAAACTCACACTTGGTTTCTTGCAGACAGATAATAGAACACTGACTTTCTTCAATTTTTGCCCTAACAACTCTCTGTCTAACTTCAGAATTCAAACCTCGAAGATTCCAACATAGGACTTTCCAGTCTTTATTATGGTGTGCATTCATTGGCAAACTCATTAAGATAAGAAGATAAACACAATACTACATAATAGCATTGCAGAAGATAATAACAAACAGTTTGAATATAGCATGGCATATCAATAGTATCACCCACTGACAGAAAGGAAGTCTGAAAGCAAAGAACGACCAAAAGTACAGACATGGCAGTACAAGGGACATGCCTCCCTATAAAAGAACATGATGTGTCACTCATCATCAGAAAATGATGGCTCTTAAGATAGCTTGGGGCCAGCCATAAGCTGCTCCACGGAATTTTTTTCCTGAGATATGCCCAAAGAATCTCCAAGTGCTTGCATGACAGATATTGGAGTTGGAGGAGGCACCTCAGACGTTGTCTCTGCCGCTGCTTCATTCACTTGCTGGAGCTTTGACTTCTTGGCCCTGGGTTGTCGAAGAGGTTTTGGCTTCATTGGTATGGCTGAAGTGGGCTTATATCCTTGAAGCTTAGCATCACTCCTAGTCATCCTCCTGTCAGAGAAGTCAGGATGTGGAGTTGCTACTTTGCTCTCTTTTTTCGTCTGCTTCATAGATGAAGTGAATTTGATGGTTGCAGGGGCAGGAGGCATATGGAGAGAACTATCTTGTGGCTGCTGTGTAGAGTCATACTGACCAGGAGCAGTACCTGACACTTCCTCAAAGGACACTTTACGAGCAACTGGCTTGGACAGAGGCAGTAGCGCTTTGAGAGATTCTGACTGCTACAACTTGGGCAACTCAAATGAGACCATGCCCTCAAAAGCATTTGACCAAGATCTCTTGAAGGGAGACTGCATACCCTCCATGTTAAGTTGCAGCTGCGGTGGGATGCAAGCTATGAAAAAGGTGGGCAGAAGAGAGACAAATGTTCTCTGCCAAATCATCTCTCGAAGTTGAACTGATCCAAGCACTATCCTGGCTGCTCCAACAAAAAGTGGTGGCTGCAGTGGAGGCTAGTATGGAACAATAGCAAGTTGGTTTTCCTCATCTGGCCCTTCCAGAGGTTGATTTTCATCATGATGTATCAGAGGGGGAACTGGCTGAAGTTGCTGAATATCAAGAGGTTGATCCTGGTTTACTTTAGGCGCATCATCAACCTAAACTTGGTGCATGTTTACAAGTTGAAACTGAAGATTGTCTTGCTGAACTTGTGGAACATGTGCAACATGCAGGTTTGGCATAATAGCTTGTTGCGCTGGAGCCTCATCTGGCTCCTCCACCAACTGGATCACTAACTATGCTGGAGGCCCATGAGGGAGGTCATCAACTGGGTCTAAATGAGGCCCATCAACTGCTGGCTGGATGTACTGCTGCGAGGAGGCATTGGAGCCCAAGGAGGGATTTAAAACCATTGAATTTTGATCATGTGGTGCATGCTATTGAACTTGTTCTTGCTCATCATTCTGCTCTTGCCAAGGCTGGCCCCAACCATCATTCTGATCTTGTTGTGGCTGGTGTTGTGGCTCAGGTTGAAGAGGTTGTGGCACGTCATGCCAAGGGCAGGGTAAGGAGGCAAAGCCCAGAATTGTTCATTAGGTTGTAGCTGACCAGGCATTGGGTGAGGATTACCATCAAAAGTCATCATGTCCTCATCCTGCGGCAGCTGCTCTGCAAATGCCACAGTTCAAATGTGGCAAGCTGATGTCTGCTAGAACTACGTCGGTATTTCCCTGAAGAGGAAGGGATGGTGCAGTATAGCGACGGTAGGTATTTCCCTTAGTGATGAGACCAAGGTTATCGAACCAGTAGGAGAACCTCCTCACACCATGTAAACAACACCTGCACACAAATAACAAATACTCGCAACCCGACGTTTTAAAGGGGTTGTCAATCCCTTTCGGCTACGGCGCCTCAAGATAGGCAAATAACGTGAGGTAAAAGTGGTAGATAGGATAAATAGATCGTGGAACAAATAAACTGCAGCAAGGTATTTTTGTATTCTTGGTTTAATAGATCTGAAAAATAAATGCAAAGGAAAATAGATCGCAAAGGCAAATATGATGAAAAGAGACCCGGGGGCCGTAGGTTTCACTAGTGGCTTCTCTCGAGAAAAATAGCAAACGGTGGGAAAACAGTTACCGTTGGGAAATTGATAGAACTTCAAATAATCATGACGATATCCAAGGAATGATCATTATATAGGCATCACGTACAAGATTAGTAGACCGACTCCTGCCTAAATCTACTACTATTACTCCACACATCGACCGCTATCCTGCATGCATCTAGTGTATTAAGTTCATGGAGAAACGGAGTAATGAAATAAGAACAATGACATGATGTAGACAATATCTATTTATGTAGAAATAGACCCATCTTGTTATCCTTAATAGCAACGATACATACGTGTCGTTTCCCTTTCTGTCACCGGGATCAAGAACAGTAAGATCGAACCCATCACAAAGCACCTCTTCTTATTGCAAGATAAATAGATCAAATTTACCAAACAAACACGGGTATGCGTTGGTGCTATACAAACGGTTTTAACCCCTTTCGGCAACTGAATTTGGAACCGTCGCCAAGTGAGTGTGGGCGATAGGGGTGTCCTTCCCACACGACCCAGAAATCGTCGGGGATAGGCCCTCCTGGGACACCAAATGAGCTCGTGTGCGATCAGGCGACCCATGGAAACCTAGTCATTTCTGTAGGTATGTACATCCCACACGATGAATCCCAGAAAACATTTCCGTAGGTATGTACATCCCACATGGTGAATCCCAGAAAAACATTTCCGTAGGTATGTATATCACACACAGTCAATCCAAGGAATACATTTCCGTTCTTATATACATCCCACACAGTCAATCCAGGGAAAACGTTTCCGTTCGTATGTACATCCCACACAAGTTTATGTATAGGCTCGTGTGTGATACGTGTAACTATCACACACGCTCTGCCTTGGTTAACCGTTTGCTTTTATCAACTACATCACACACGATTTGATGAAGAAAACTGTGTGGCATTGGGCTATCCATCACAAGCGCTTTTACTTCTAGAACCGTTTGCAAAGTTTCATGACCCATTTCACAGATTTATTAATTTACAATTAATAATTCCAGTATTATGGAAATTCACATATCATATCGAACAACTGTTTTCCAATTTCATATCAGGCACATAAATATATTATAACATCACAGTATGATAGCTACATGAAAACAACACAGTACAACATATAGATAGTTCAACTTCATAAGAACAATATTAGAACAATATATTCATTTCCCTAATCGAGATCATCTAGGCTCGCCTTATCCACCTCTGCTTTCAGTTCAATAAGAACCTATTTTGCACTGCCAACTGGGAAAGTGCCTCCTCCTTTGCCAACACCATCTTAGCAAAGTCTGATTTAAAAAATCTGGGCTCATTCTCCACCTTCCTCTTTTTATCCCGCATCTTCAAATATTCTTCAACATTGACAACACTATCTCTAAGCCTACCTCTGTTCTCTTCCTAATACATGCTCTAGAGCTTTGCTAGGAACATCTCCAAAGACCGTGGCCACTCTTGATCAACCCACTCCAAGTAAGAACACTCCCGTTCATCGTATAATATTTAAACGTAGATCAGTAACAATTGTAGGGAAAATGGGTTTATAGCAACATAGAAAATCACCAATAGTTATTTTGGAAAACTGAAGAAACAGGTTAATTATGACATATCTTCTCAAAAAGATCAATGTGCAAATGAATTAATTGCTACTGACACAAGAACCAAATTCTGAAACATCGGAAGCTATAATTAACTACACAACGCTACAAGTTCTTACTCATGTACTATAAATAACAAATTGAACATTTTAAGGGGAAGGTAAATATAACCGCAAAAGCATAGCGATAGTGTTTGGATGACATCAAATTGATACTAACAGGTGTGTACATGCACAAATTTAGTAACATAGAACAAATAGCACTAAGGCGTCCACTATGTATGCCAAAACCGGTGTAAAGACAACTGTTGCTACATCTCGCACCGGTGCCCTCCACTGGCGAGCCAATGCAGCGGAAAAAATCAGGGACCCGAACTCCGGAGCACCTAGTTGCTCCGACGCCCAGTTCCTTCGTGCCATAAAGATTTAGTATTTTGCTGCTTGGCTACTCGGATGTGTGGACAAGTTGGATCCACAAACTACTGAAGCGGTGCCAAATAATTTTCTAATGGCACCGCTGATGAGATGGCAACATTTTTAGATACTAGGTACAAACTGTGACACTGTCTTAGGATGTGTTTGGTTGAAGGTGTGGTATGAATTGGTTGGGACCGTGACAGTGTCTAAAACACATCTAACAAATGATTTGTAACAACGAAAGAGGGTCTAACCTTCTCTGCACATGCCAGAAACTTCCTCCCATTGTCCATAGATTCAAACGCAACTAGCTTCATGCATGGAGATTGATGGTGACAACGAGCAGACATATCTTCAGCCACCCCGCTCCATTCGTTGCAACTGATGGTCCTAGGGAACTACAAGAGGAAGAAATGACTAAAATCGACCGCTGGGTAAAAATCCTTCATTCAAAGTCATAGCCCGAGAGAGAGAAGAGAGGCATACCCGAGTGGTGAAGGAGTCGTCGTCGTCGGAGGAACCACTGGAGAGGTCTTTGAAGAAGACCATGGCGACCCCGGCGGTAGGATGAAAGACAACGAGAGCGAGGAAGCAAGCGAGGAAGTGGCTATAGCTTAGGAAGGAAGGAAGGGGGAAACAGGGGAAATGTGACTTTTGGTCGGGGAGAAAAGGGGATGGGGATGGGGAGGGTAGATATTTCAGTGGTAGGCCAAAAATTTCGAAATGTGGAGGGAAACTTTACGCGTGGTGCCGCCGGACACAATTCACTTTGAACGCTAGTGTGCATCGCAAACGATTCTTCTGCTTAACACGCATTGGATGAGTTTGATAAATGAAATTTTGGTGGAATTTCCCCGCTACGTCATTGCATAATTTAACATTGCTTGCTAATTTGGGCACACAAAAGAGCGTACATCACACAGACTAGACTTACTGAATCGAGCAATTTTAGTAATTAAATAGTGATAGTTCACCTAAACATTGCTCTAACAAAAGACCACCATTAAAAACAAAGCCTAAGTACGAATAATTTTAACAAATCCGCCACCGCGCCAGCCTATGCATTGCCAGTGTGAGATGAGATGTTGATGACTTGTTTTGGCGACATGCCGCCGTTGGTGGACTCCGCGTCCCCCCTGCTGAAGTCGACCGCGTCCTCGTCCTCGTCCTTGTCCTTGGTGCCACCCTCAAGGCTGTAGTACTCATAGTAGTGGCTGTGCCAGAGCTCGCATTGGTACTCCACCACCGATTCCTCAATGAATAGACTCTTCTCTACCTCGACCTGCGCCATGCGCAATTCCTCCTCCCGTCGCTCGTCGATGTCCGCCGCCTCCTGCATTTCCAGCTCCCGCTCGACGACCTCATGAGGAGCAGGTGCTCCATGGCCACCACCGCCTTTTCGGACGTGGGTTGCATGCTAGATTCCGAGGTGGCTTGGAATACCTTGGCATGGATGGCCTCAACCCGGGACAGGGCGACATCGGCGGCACAGATGGCAGCTCGAGTGCTCTAGGCATTTGCAGCCACCGTCGTAGCTGCAGCTGCAGCTGTCTCGGCTGCTCCAGCTGCCCTATCGGCTGCCAGAGACACCCTCTCGACGGAAGCGGCTGCGTTCAATGCAGATGCGGTGGCACTCTTGGCGTAGGCGGTCGCTCTCTCAGCGCAGGCGGCCACGCTCGGGAGGGATGCGACCATCGTACATGCCTACATGAAGCGTTTCCACGGTGTCATCTTTGCAAGAAGGGGGTGCGGTAATGGGGTTCGGGATTTGTGGATTCGGGGATTGCCGGCACAGGAGCAGACGAGCCGGCGAAGCTTAAGGAGGAAGACTTAAATAGACCCAGAATTTTTTATCGCAAACGATTCCTACAAAACAACTGTGTGTGATGTTGTAGATATTTTTTATTAGCTGTGAAAGACGAATTTGGAGTAAAGTGGAAACGGATGGTGTTTTAAATGTACGAGAAAGTTTGTAGTACTAATACAACTGTCATGTCAAATTTTGGAAAATTCCAGGGGTCATTTGACCTTTTAAGACATTTAAGTGATTTTCTAGCCATTTAATGACCGTAATTGAAATTTGAACTACATGTACATGCAACAGCTAACCAAAACGGTTTGAAAAGTCATATTTTGTGTACTTGTGTGTGATTTAATTCCATGTGCAGTAAATTGGAAGGAATTTTCAAACATATTGGTCTAACGGCTATGACACAATTAAGCATGGAGTGCCATGGCATTTAAATTCCAAAAAAAATAAAAACATGAAACCTTGCTTGAGGTAATGCCATACCACCAAGATGATGTGGTACAAAAATTGGCTTGTTTAATGAAAGTTTGGACACACACCCCTCACCAACCGGAGCAACTCACTAGAAGGCTCATGGTTGCGAGAGGGAACAATGCATGTTTGCTGATGAACGTCAGATAGCTTCCTCTTACGGCCTTCAAAATTTTTCTACATGTAATGTGCACTGATACTAACTGGCATGTGAAAATTTGGAAAATCCCAGGGGTCATTTGACCTTTTGAAGACATTTAAGTGATTTTCTAGCCATTTAATGACCGTAATTCAAATTTGAACTAGATGTACATGCAACGGCTAACAATAACGGTTTGAAAAATCATGTTTGTGTACTTGTGTGCGAGTTAATTCCATGTGCAGTAAATTAGAAGGAATTATTGGTGTCACGGCATGGACACATGCATGGAGTGCCATGGCATTTTAATTCCAAAATATTAAAAAATGATCTGGAAAACATGAAACTTTGCTTGATGTAATGTCATACCACCAAGATGATGTGGTACACAAATTTGCCTATTTGATGAAAGTTTGGACACACAACCCTCACAAACCGGAGCAACTCACTAGAAGGCTCGTGGTTCCGAGAGGAAACAATGCATGGTTGATGACGAATGGCAGATAGCTTCCTCTTACGGCCTTCAAAAAATTTCTACGTGTAATGCGCACTGATACAAGATGTCATGTGAAAAATTGGAAAGTTTCAGGGATCATTTGACCTTTTGAAGACATTTAAGTGATTTCCTAGCCATTTAATGACCGTAATTCAAATTTGAACTAGATGTACATGCAACGGCTAACCATAATGGTTTGAAAAATCATATTTGTGTACTTGTGTGCGAGTTAATTCCATGTGCAGTAAATTAGAAGGAATTTTCAAACATATTGGTCTCACGACATGGACACATGTACATGCATGGAGTGTCGTGGCATTTTTATTCCAAAAAATTGAAAATGATCAGAAAAACATGAAACCTTGCTTGATGTAATTTCATGCCACCAAGATGATGTGGTACAAAAATTGGCTTGCTTGACGAAAGTTTGGACACACACCCCTCACAAACCGGATCAACTCACTAGAAGGCTCATGGTTCCGAGAGGGAACAATGCATGTTTGATGATGAACAACATATAGCTTCCTCTTAGGGCCTTCAAAAAATTTCCACGTGTAATGTGCACTGATATAAACTGTCATGTGAAAATTTGGAAAATTTCAGGGGCCGTTTGACCTTTTGAAGACATTTAAGTGATTTCCTAGTCATTTAATGACCGTAATTCAAATTAGAACTAGATGTACATGCAATGCCTAACCATAACAGTTTGAAAAATCATATTTGTGTACTTTTGTGCAAGTTAATTCTATATGTAGTAAATTAGAAGGAATTTTCAAACATATTGGTCTCACGGCATGGACACATGTACATGCATGGAGTGCCATGGCATTTTTATTCCATAAAATTAAAAAATGATCAGAAAACATGAAACCTTGCTTGATGTAATGTCATGCAACTAAGATGATGTGGTACAAAAATTGGTCTATTTGACGAAAGTTTGGACACACACCCCTCATAAACAGGAGCAACTCACTAGAAGGCTCATGGTTCCGAGAAGGGAACAATGCATGTTTGATTATGAACGGCAGATAGCTTCCTCTTACGACCTTCAATTTTTTCTACATGTAACTGCACTAATACAACTGTCATGTAACAATTTGGAAAACTTCAGGGGTCATTTGAACTTTTGAAGACATTTAAGTGATTTTCTAGCCATTTAATGACCATAATTCAAATTTGAACTACATCTACATGCAACAGCTAACCATAACGGTTTGAAAAATCATATTTGCGTACTTGTGTGCGAGTTAAAAAATCATCAGATGATGTAAATATCTAGTGTTCAAAAAAGAAAATGTAAAATCTGGCAAGACAACCAGCCCCACACGATTAGCACTCTATTTCATGCCTTGAGGTTTGGAAGGTGAGTGGCGGGATTTATTAATCAGACACGGTTCTACAAGGAGGGTTGGACGAATGGATGGTGGAAAGAAAAGTGAAACATGAAGCCTTATATCCATTTTAAGTACTCCATCCGTTCCTAAATATATAAGTCTTTTTAGAGATTGCAATATGAACTACATACAGATGTATATAAACATAGTTGAGAGTGTAGATTCACTCATTTTGCTCCGTATGTACTCCATATTGGAATCTCTAAAAAAGACTTATATTTTGGGATGGAGGGCATACAAATATATATAGACATAGTTTAGAGTGTAGATTCATTCATTTTGCTCTCTATATATAGTCCATTTTGGTCTAAAAAGACTTATTAGGAACGGAGGGAGTAGTGTAGTTAAGAGATAGAGATGTCTTGTGTACCGTGCATCCAAATTACAAAGAATTTTCACCATTGCTTTCCTTTTGTCGGGGTATTCAAAACTAGATCACATGTTGATAGATTTTGATGAACCTTTTTTTTGCTAAAATTGAGCCCCACAAATCTTACGTTCTTAAGATGTTGATCCTCACAACAAAGCATTCTCTCAACATGTAGAAAGTCCACATCAGCATGCACGCCATGTCATCAGTTTGACTAGTCTTCTGTTTGGGTCGCATGCATGCCTACTCTTTTGTTTGAGCAGAAGCACAATGGGCTATCTTTTTTTCTTCTGACACCTCTGTTCCAGGCAGGTGTCCCGTCTCCTCTCCATCTTCTTCATAGCAGCGCCTTCAATTCTACAACATAATTACTCCCCACTCCTATTGATTCCCCTCTCCCTTTCCACCTTCTCCATCAAATCCCATTGAATGGATGGGTTTCCTTCTCTTTTGCCTCCCCATGCATGAATAACCCATGCGGTGTATTTCCTCTTGAAGTAGATCTCTAGAACAACAAGCTCCTCGTCCTGGAACCTCCCAACTATGGAGTTCCATTGCCGCAAGCTCAGATCCTCAAGGAGTGCTACCAAATCAGTTGTTTTCCTGCTCCATCGCCCCGTACGCGCTGGCCGCGACCATCCCCACTGCAGCCCTTAATATGGACAAGGATCACGAGTTCCAGTGATAGGAGCTTGAGAAGGAGAAGCTCGCTGGGATGGTGGTCTTCCATGGGCGATGTGTGTTCCTCTGCTACAAGGTCCTAAGGAGTGGCCATCCCACATAGACTCCACAGAATCCGACAGCTTCCCCGCCTCCTTGCTTGCGCCATCAACACCCGCAAGCCCAACTCAAAGAAAGGCGTGAACAGCTCTTATCCTCCTTCCTCTCCCTTGATTTGCTTTTTGATTTCGTGTTGTCAATTAGGATTTGTATGCTTCTCCCATGGTAGTCTTATTTGTTTATTTAAGCAACAGGCACCAAGTTCCCAGCTTTAACTTAAGTATATAGGATAAAGCCATCAGTGCATACAGAGAGTTCCAGCAATGAAAGCACTGGGACAGAAAAGGTTGAGCATCACATGCATTACAAAGAAGCTGCATCAGCAAACATTAACATGAAAGCACAGCCAGCGAACAAAAGGCTTGCAATGACACACAACTCATGAAGATGCTACATCCCTATAATCCTGTCCATGTTTTATTTGGTTATTTCTATCCATGTATTAGGAGAGCTCAAGTTATATACTCCCTCTATAAATTAATATAAGAGCGTTTAGAACACTAAAGTAGTGATCAAAACACTCTTATATTAGTTTACACAGGGAGTAATTGTTTGTTAGAGGTTAAAACTTGACATGATCAGGTTACTGTACATCTTATTACATCTACATATAGGGTATTATTTACTTAGTTAGATATTGTTGTAAAGCTTTGCATGTAAACAAAAAAGGGACACAAATTTCAGTAGTGGTAATATAAAGTAAACTGATAACTGTAGAGATATGTTTTAGTACCTTTGTATTTCGATCAATAAATTTTATTTAGTCATCCAATAAGTTACTAAGTTGTTGTTTTGAATTGGTTGCAATACTGCACATATTGTGTATGCTGGATTGGAATTATATACATGCTATATTTTGCAATCAGTAGTAGCAAGAGGAAGGAAACTTCCTAGGCGTGCAACCTATTTCACAGTCCCCTCTCTGTACCAGGTTCTCCCAGATTTCTCCATTCCCAATATTCATCTACCATATATTTGTTTGGATTATTAATTCAAATTGTTATCCTCCTTGATATGTCTATATTACTCAGAAAATTCATGAACAAATCCCGCAGCAACGTGCGGGGCATCATCTAGTTGAACTAACATGTGCTTCTAAAATGCACTAGCATGTGCTCACAAGTGAACTAATGTGTGCTGCTGCAGAGGGGAATCACAATTGACCTCCCGCGATAAAGCACACTTGGCTCCTTGCAAAAGCACAACCATGTTTTTGAAATGATTTATGCTCGTCACGGAAGCACAACCATGCTTTTAAAAATGAACTAACTTGTGATCCCGCTGTGTGACGCACAACTAAGAGGTGAACTAATAAGTGTGCTTTCGAACTGAACTCGCACGCGATTTTTTTCCTGGATTTTTATGTTTTATATTATAATAGGGATTTTCCAGTTATTATTATTTTCAACCATTTTCCCTTTTTATAATTTTTATAATTTCTCTATTTTTCATTTCCTTTTATTTTTCCCTTTTCTTGTTCTTTCCATGTGTTTTCATTATTGTTTCAATATATCTTATGATTATATGAACAATTTGGTTCATCCCGTACTTATTTTCCATATATTGTTTCCTTTTCTCGTCTTTCGATTCATTTTTTCATTGTGCACTAATTTTTTTGGATCGTGTACTTTGAAAGGTTCATAACTTAACACCACATTTAAAACAATGTTCAGCGCATATTATAAAATACCCATCATGTATTAAAATTTTCATTGTCCGTGTACTTACAAAAATGTTCACTCTCTCTATATAAAAATTATTCATTGTGTATTAAAAATGTTTCGTTGTTCAAAAAGTTAAGTTCATCATGTACTTCAAAATTGTTCATCGACTATTACAAATATTTCACATTTGTTTTGGAAATATTCATCATGTAATTTAAAATATAATTTAAAATATAGTATGAATACTTCTCAATACTTGATATTATTATTTTTAAATATGATACAAGCATTTTTTAAATAAACACTAAAAATTTTTTGATAGCACTAGACTTTAAACATGGTAACCTTTTTGAATCACGATGAACATTTAGAAAATACATGACAAACTTTTATAAATATATCATGAAATTTTTTAGACTACCCGGTATAGTTCTTAGTATTGGATGATGAACTGTTTTTAAAATATATGAGACGAATATTTTCTAAACATACTCATGATATTTTACAAAATATGAACATTCTAAAGATGGGTGACGAACCCGTTTTTAATTACAATTGAACATATTTTCATGAATATTTTTAGATACCCATGAACTTATTGTAAATTGATGAAATATATTTTTCATAAATATTTTTAATAATATTTTTTAGATTATCCTTGCCCCTACCCTCCCCCCCACACGTCCCCCTTATGTTGGATTTTCCTCTCCACACTCTCTTGGTTTGGAATAATTTCAATAAAGCCAGTACTTTACTTTCTTTGTACTACTGCAAACTGAAGGAAATACGCCCTAAAGGCAATAATAAAGTTGTTATTTTATATTTCCTTATTTCATGATAAATGTTTATTATTAATGCTAGAATTGTATTAACCGGAAACTTGATACATGTGTGGATACATAGACAAAATACCATGTCCCTAGTAAGCCTCTACTAGACTAGCTCGTTGATCAAAGATGGTTAAGTTTCCTAACCATAGACATGTGTTGTCATTTGATAAACGAGATCACCTCATTAGGAGATTGATGTGATGGCAAGACCCAATTATTAGCTTAGCATTATGATCGTTCAGTTTTATTGTTATTGCTTTCTTCATGTCAAATACATATTCCTTCGACTATGAGATTATGCAACTCCCGGATATCAGAGGAATGCCTTTTGTCCTATCAAACGTCACAACGTAACTGGGTGATTATAAATACGCTCTACATGTATCTCTGAAGGTATTTTTTGGTTTGGCATAGATCGAGATTAGGATTTGTCACTCCGAGTATCGGAGAGGTATCTCTGGGCCCTCTCGGTAATACACATCATAAGAAGATTTGCAAGCAAAGTGATTAATGAGTTAGTTGCAGGATGATGTATTACGGAATGAGTAAAGAGACTTGCCGGTAACGAGATTGAACTTGGTATGAAGATACCGACGATCGAATCTCGGGCAAATAACATACCGATGGACAAAGGGAATAACGTATGTTGTCATAACAGTTCGACCGATAAAGATCTTCATAGAATATGTGGGAGCCAATATAAGCATCCAGGTTCCTCTATTAGTTATTGACCAAAGAGGTGTCTCGGTCATGTCTACATTGTTCTCAAAGCCGTAGGTAGGGGTGGACTAACGAGCAGCTCGGCTCGTTAAGCTCGTACTCGTTAAGCTCGTGCTCGTTAAGGCTCAGCTCGTTAAGCTTGTTAAGATTAACGAGCAGAAAACCCTGCTCGGCTCGGCTCGTCTGAAGCTCGTTAAGCTCGTGAGCACTCGCGAGCACTCGTTAACAGATTAATAATGTGTTTCGATATACAGGATGAATGTGTAGGTGTGGTTTTCAAGATGAAATATGGTGACTACAAATAGAAATGCACTAGTTTGTTGCCTCATATGTCGATTAGATTGAATTGATGGGATGAGTTTCTACAAAAAGTTTGTCAAGTAAGATGAAAATATGTGTTATGTTGTTACTAACGAGCTTAACGAGCTACTCGTGAAACTCGTTAGCTCATTCGTTAAGCTCGCTAAGCTTAACGAGCTAAAATCTATGATTGGCTCTGTTCATTAAGAAGCGAGCTCCGAGCTTAACGAGCCGAACTATCAAGCGCTCATTAAGCTCGCGAGCTACGAGCTTTTGGTCCAGCCCTAACCGTAGGGTCCGCATGCTTAATGTTCGATGATGATATAATATTATATGAGTTATGTGATTTGGTGAACGAATGTTGTTTGGAGTCCCATATGAGATCATGGACATGACGAGGAGTCTCGAAATGGTCACGAGGTAAAGATTGATATATAGGACGAAGGTATTAGGACATCGGAAGTGTTCCGAACGGTACTATCGGTGTCAAATCTGGCGGATCTCGGGTAGGGGGTCCCGAACTGTGCGTCTAGGCGGATGGTAACAGGAGACAAGGGACACGATGTTTTTACCCAGGTTCGGGCCCTCTCGATGGATGTAAAACCCTACTCCTGCTTGATTAATATTTATGATATGGGTAGTACAAGAGTTGATCTACCACGAGATCAGAGAGGCTAAACCCTAGAAGCTAGCCTATGGTATGATTGTTGTTCGTCCTATGGACTAAAACTCTCCGGTTTATATAGACACCGAAGAGGGCTAGGGTTACACAGAGTCGGTTACAATTGGAGGAGATCTACATATCGTATCGCCAAGCTTTCCTTCCACGCCAAGGAAAGTCCTATCCGGACACGGGACGAAGTCTTCAATCTTGTATCTTCATAATCCGGGAGTCCGGCCAAAGGTCATAGTCCGGCTATCCGGACACCCCCTAATCCAGGACTCCCTCAGTAGCCTCCAAACCAGGCTTCAATGACGATGAGTCCGGTGCGCAAATTTGTCTTCGGCATTGCAAGGCGGGTTCTTCTCCAAATCCCATGTACTCGTCGAATAGTGTCCGGCTTCCGGTGCATGCTGTATTCCTCAACTTTTGTGCCCAATAATGACCATCTTCCACGTGTCAAACGAATGCGAAAAGCCAGGGAGTTTTTTCATTTACCCCCCTAGCTGCGTAAACAAGCTGCCCATAAAAGAGACGGGGATTTAGATCCAGCCCACACCATCCTCCCTCCGCGAGCCTTCATTAGAGAACCTTCGACAGGGATCCATTCCACCATGGCCGGTCGGTGCAGCTCCTCCTCTCGCTTCTCCAGCCTTCGGCCCGGAGATTGGGGGCGGTGTTCCGTCCCGCATAGCAAGCTAGTAGTGCTTCAGTCCAAGGGGCTCCTTCCCCCAGCATATATGGTCCCGGTTCGAGCCGGGATTGCCACCTATAGCGAGGAGAGCAGGCGGAGAGCACCCCCAATCCCTCCCGAGGAGAGCGGGTGTGCCTAGTCCCTTATTTAATAAGAGTACTCGGATTTCCGATTCATCCGTTTCTCCGAGGGCTACTGGAGTTCTACGGCATCCAACTACACAACCTCACACCTGCCTCCATACTGCATATCGCAGGCTTCGTGGCCCTCTGCGAGCTGTTCTTGGGCGTCGAGGCCCATTTCGCGCTGTGGAATAAGTTGTTCTGCCTCGTGCCCCGCTCTCAGGAGGGGTCGATTTATCAAGTGGGCGGAGCCAAACTATGGCGCATCGCCGGGACCGGATATCTATCCGGCACCCCAAAGAGGGCGTCCGAGGACTGGCCTTCAGAGTGGTTTTATATAGATGACGTCCCCCTGCCGGACCCTGTACGGATCGGCCTCCCTGAGTTCAATAATGCTCCATTGAAGAAGCGCCTGAGCTGGGGCTCGCGGAACCCTCAGAGGGAAACTGGCAGGGACGTCCTTTACCTGATGAACCGGATAAGGTTGTTGGCTCATTCCGGACTGACCATGATCAAGGTCATGGCCATATGCATTACGAGGGGGGTGCAGCCGCTTCAGTACAGAGGCCACCCCATGTGGGATTTCAATGGGGAGGACGACACCACCCGGTGCGGTCGTAAGGGGCCGGATTCGGCTGCCACTTTAACGAGAATCTTATCCGCTTTGTACAAGGGAGAAGAAGAGGAATTCCTCCATGTCAACCCAGAGGGCGGATTCTCCATGTACAATCCTCCAAGCTGGGTGAGCGAACACTTTCACTTGCCTACCTGTTTTCAGATTCCCATGGTTGAGTACTTAATCTAGCAATTGCAACGCAGGAGCTGCGCCAGACTGTGAAGGAAATAAACAGCCCCCTCCACAATCCGAGGACCTGGAACGGGCCCTCGACTCGGACTCCCAAGAGGACCCGGACCTATGTGTGGAGCTAATTGTTGGGGTATTTCATCAGTTGAGTAAGGACAACACCTTAGTGGCCATTATGACCGATTATCCCGGACTACTTCCAGCCTCAAAGGTGACCGAGATCGAAGTCCGAGTACTCTTCAGAGGATCCATTCATGCTCATTTTGATTGTCATAAACCAATAGTGTTTCGTTTTGCAGGGGAAATCCTTGCGGCGGAGGGCCGAGCCCACGGTGGGTAGCCAACAAGGGCCGTCGAAGCCAGGCGGGATAAAAAGAAGTGTGGACCGGATCGAGACTCCAGCGCAACGGTACGGCGTGCAATTTTAACGTCTAGGGTTTATGCCCTCAAGTCGCGCTAACGCTCATGCTCTCCTCAGGAAAAAGAGCGCCCGCCGGACTATATCTACCGGCCAGGCTTCAAGGCCGGATCCGGAAGTGGAGGTGAACATGGGGTGCGCACCGGACGTTCCTCCGACAGAGGACGCGGACGGGCTATCTGCCACCAATTCAGAGGTGGAGAGTGCCATGAACCATAGGCGTCGCCGGACTGTTCTTCGTGACACATGTTTTTCCCAAGAGGCGTTGGACGCCTTTAATACGGGAGATGCGTACCTCCGTGCCACTCAAAATGGTCTAGCCAGAGCCACAGAGCAGTATGTGAAATACATACGGGTGAGTAAATCCGATGGTTATATATGTCAGTAGCCCCCGAGACTTGAAGCAGTTAAGATAACTGATTTAAGGATCATATGAAATGCAGGATCTTACAAAAAAGAATACGCAACTGTCCAGGGAGCTGGAAGAGTGCAAGGCCCAACTTGAGGCCGCACTGGCCGCTTCAGAGAGTACCAAGGGGACGCCCTCAGGTAATATATGCTTTGAAAGATAATTCTGCTGAGACGTGCGGCATGTGTGCAATTCTGACAATAACGATGCAGATAGGGCCGGAGTGAATCCGGACAAGCAACAACTCTTGCACCAGTTGAAGGCCGGCGAGAGCGTGCTGACGAGGGTGAGGCAGGAGAAGAACAAGCTTCAAGACGCCAACACCCAGCTGGGCGAGGAACTAAAGGATGTTCGTGCTTGGCTGTCTGATTCTGTAAAGGAGAATCTGCGTCTTTGGCGCGGCATTTTTAGTAAGTGCTTAAACGAATCTTCAAAAAAGAGTTCGGCGAGGAAGTCGACTGACAGGGCTATGTCTGCAGGTATGCTGACAGGTCGGCCGGGTGAGGAAATGCCTGGTTCTGCGGGGGACCTTCTTCCCGAGCTATTGCAGCTGCACGAACAAGTTCGGCAGGCGATGCAGGGCGTCGTCCAGGCTTTGTGGCCATCCCTCTCCATGCCCGAAGGCCTTGGAGAGCTTGCTGAGAAGCTGAAGGGAGTGCGGTAGCGCTTTCGATTATGGAAGATATCGGCCTGCCGTCAAGGCGCCAGGGAGGCCTGGGCCATGGTGAAGACGCGGTACACGAAGGCTGACCCAAACCACATGGCCGAGGTCGGCCCTGTGGGGCCCGACGGGAAAGAGATCCCTGTCAGTTTAGTGTACGGCCAGGTAGAGCTGGCCGCCAAGTATTCCCAACAGGACTGTAAATTAGACAGCCTGTTGGATGGTATTGAAGAAGAATATACCCAGTCAAATTGGCTATGTAATTTAAAATGACATGTAAAATGCCTTCTAGCCGGATTGTAGATCGTTTGTCATTGCGGACCTTTTCGCTTCGACCTCTGGACCCGATAGTCCGGAGTGTGTCTGAATACCCTCTCGGTTATGTAAGAACCGGGGCATGCATGGAGACCAGGCGTAGGGGTCATAAGTGCTTTAGCAGACAAGTGCCCAACTAGTTATGTTATATTACATGGTTATTAGTAAGAAACATCTTCCAGGGAGAATAGTTCCGTTAAGGGTTCCTTTCCCTGTGTCGGTGTCAAAATCGGCGGATCTCGGGTAGGGGGTCCTGAACTGTGCGTCTAGGCGGATGGTAACAGGAGACAAGGGACACGATATTTTTACCCAGGTTCGGGCCCTCTCGATGGAGGTAAAACCCTACTCCTGCTTGATTAATATTGATGATATGGGTAGTACAAGAGTTGATCTACCACGAGATCGGAGAGGCTAAACCCTAGAAGCTAGCCTATGATATGATTGTTGTTCCTCCTACGGACTAAAACTCTCCGGTTTATATAGACACCGGAGAGGGCTAGGGTTACACAGAGTCGGTTACAATGGGAGGAGATCTTCATATCAAATCGCCAAGCTTGCCTTCCACGCCAAGGAAAGTCCTATCCGGACACGGGACGAAGTCTTCAATCTTGTATCTTCATAATCCGGGAGTCCGGACAAAGGTCATAGTCCGGCCATCCGGAAACCCCCTAATCCGGGACTCCCTCAGTAGCCCCTGAACCAGGCTTCAATGATGACGAGTCCGGTGCGCAAATTGTCTTCGACATTGCAAGGCGGGTTCCTCCTCCAAATACTCCATAGAAGATGTTGAACACAAGGATAATGTCCGGCTCTGCAAAATAAGTTCCACATGCCACCGTAGAGAGAATAATATCTACACAAATCTAATCTGCTGACGTACTCTGCAGTGTGACATCACGCCACGGCCAGGCCTTTATTCGAATCATTTTACTGTTACACCTCAGCGCGTTTAGCGAGGCAGTTTCCTTGGCACGTCTTGTCAAAGCAGAGATCGTGTCCCCTTATTCCGGGATTCTCATCAATACGAGCGTGGGTAACCCAACCGTGCCTTTGGTATGACTCCCTAATTGAAAGCGAGTCCCAAACGGTTACGGGGAGGGCTCTTGGTATTCAACCTCTTTATAAAGTGACCAAGGCTCGACTCCTTTTAACTCAATCGAATATGCCCCTTGCCTTGAGCTCCAACATCCAGAGCTCCAGCTTTAGGCGCCTCGGACCCTCGATGATGTCCGGCTCTGACCTTAAAGGCCAGTGGACGCCTTCCTCCGTTACGGAAGAAGACGTGCAAAAGCTGAGAGATGCCAGGTATCTGACCGGCGAAATCTCGCATAGGCTGCCTGCACAAGGGCAAGTCATTCCCACTCCCCAGCCGGGTGAGAGCGTGGTGTTCATATCTCACTTCCTTCGGGGGCTAGGCTTCCCGATTGATCCCTTCGTGAGGGGCCTTATGTTTTATTACGGGCTAGAATTTCATGACCTAGCTCCGGAGTCCATCCTCCAAATCTCATCGTTCATTGTCATGTGTGAGGCCTTCCTCCATATTACTCCTCACTTCGGATTGTGGCTGAGAACCTTCAAGGTGGAACCAAAGACAATCGAGGGGCAGCACGCTGAGTGCGGAGGAGCCATCATAAGCAAGATGGTCGACGCTCCATGGCCCGAGGGCTCTTTCCAAGAGGAGTTCGGCTTATGGCAACGGGACTGGTTTTACATCACAGCCCCCAGGGGCACCACATGGGTGGCGCCAACTGCTTTTAGCTCGGGTCCCCCACCACGACTAGTGCCATGGGTCAATGAAGGGCTTATCTGGGGGGGCCGTCCAAAGACGTGTCCTTGCTGCAGGACCGCATTTGAGATCTTCTAGAAAGAGGTATCAATTTGACCGTAGTGGCGCAAGTTATGCTGATTCGCCGCACGCTGCCCTGCAAACGTCGCCCTCTCCGCCAGTGGGAATTTAACCTGGGGGGACCGCGAGTCCTCCAACACTTTATGGGCACGACGCCCGTGGAGATGTACAAATTGTTCTTCGGATCACAAGCAAGGTGTCCGGATTTGTCCGAGGACGCAGGTCTGAGCTGCAATCGCCCGGATGCTCGAGTAAGTAGCTCCGTGTTTGGACACGCCATCCGTATTTTCATCACAAAATTACCCTTAACAGAGTTGTCCTTTGAACAGGAGTGGATAGCGAAGGCAAAGCTTATCAGGTGTCCAGCCCCCCTGCCTGAGACCGTGTCGGATCCCGTATTAACCAGGATGCTGGAGGTCGTGCTTTTGGAAGAAGGCGAAGGGGGGAACCAAGGAGCTACCGCCTCCGCAAAAGAGGCTGTTAGGAAGGGAGGAATCGAAAATTCCCCCGACCAGGGAAAGAAAAGGACTGCCTCTGAAGACCCGGAGGGGATGGCCTCAAAACGGGGGAAGAAATCTTTGCCAGAGGGTTCAGCGCCGGAGAATGCCCCGGCCGCATTGCGCCCTCAAGGGGATACGCTCTCCCCCGAGCCGTAAGTGAAGAGAGGGGTTCCAAAATGAATGACATTCCTATTTTATTTCCGAGGAAGATAACCGAAATATTACCTTGCAGTTCCGAACCCAACCCTTCTCAGCAGAGCTCATCTTCAGGGGATCTTCGTCCGGAGATGATAGAGAGCGAAACGCCTTCCCTTGTTGCACCGTCTCACGAGGCAGGCGACCCCGAGGTGTCTTCTCAGAGGGTTTTT
The DNA here is from genome assembly GCF_002162155.2 of Triticum dicoccoides. Classification (NCBI taxonomy): domain Eukaryota; kingdom Viridiplantae; phylum Streptophyta; class Magnoliopsida; order Poales; family Poaceae; genus Triticum; species Triticum dicoccoides. The sequence goes on from NC_041389.1 coordinate 427,715,833, forward strand.
CCAAGTCCGGACCCTGAAAAAGGTCGTCAGGCTAGTCCGGCACCCTCTGGTGTGTGGTCGGAGGGGCTGAAGGATCTGCTCGGGAGGGCGTCCATCTCAGAAGAACACCGTATGTTGATGAACGCGGTGATTGGAAGGATTTCATTCGTGGAAAGCGGACTGTACGAGGCTGCCAGGAGTTTACTAACAGGCTTTGAGGTACGTAAAAAGGTGTACCTTTTGGTAGAGCCGCATATAAAATGCGCCCTGTATAAATAGTAGCCCCTGAGACTCTGTGTGTCGTCAAAAGTGACGGCGCGCAGAGGATCATAACCCCAGGTATAATATGTTACCTATTTTATGAAGGTGGCGAGGCATTCGGTGGCTAGCCGGACTGATGAATCTGCCGAGCTAAAGCGGAAACTTGACGTGGCGGATGCCGACATCGCGCTTGTAAATAAGCGGCTAGATGAGGCACAAGGTATGTTCCGAAAGACATCTGATAAGAGGAGTTTGGTGCTTGTGCCTTATAAGATATGTGCTTAATGTAGATAGTGTTGCTGCCGTGGAGAACCTTTGGGCGGAACTTGCCCGAGCCAAGGAGCAAGCAAGGGAAAGTGATGCGGCTGCCGTTAAGGCGGCTGAAGAGCTAAGAGCCGAACAGGCTGCTCACTGCCAGAGCAAGAAATAATGGCCGAGATGGCTATTAAATTGAAGGATGCTTCCGACCGCTGTAAATTTCTTGAACAAGGAGATAAGGCGGCTCAAAAGGATCTTGAAAAGATCACTGCCGAGGCCAAGGATACTCGCTCTGCAAAGAGAGCTATAAAGGAGGAGCTACGTCAGGCCGGAGATATCACAGCTGGAAAGCCCTATATGCTGCGGATGAAGTTTGGGACCCCAAGTATGCTCCGTTAGACCGGCAGTGGAGTGCGGAAAACACGTATCTGGATTTGGCAGCTAGTGCGGCAGATGCGACCGAACACTTCCACGGCCGAGGTGACCAGGGACTGGAAGAGCTATTTTGGTCGCAGTTCCACAATCCAGAACGCCCACTTTCGGTATCCGACCGTTTGGCCGCCTGGGCGGAGCTGAATAGGTTATCCGGACTCGCCATGAGGTATGTTGCGAGTCGTCTGTGGCCGGAGAAGCCAGAGCCGAAGAGTTATTTTGGCTTGGTGCAGCAGTTCCTTGGTTCGGTGCCGCATGCTGATGCAATGAAGAGGTCGGCGTGCATAGAGGGCGCACAAGTGGCTCTTGCCCGTGTCAAAACATACTGGGCGGATATGAATGCCAGTTTTGTTGCATCCCGGTATTCGGACGAAAGCCGAGTACCTGCCAAGCACTACTTTGAGGAAGTTCTTCATGGCGCTCGTTTAATAGAGTCGCAGTGCTCGAAGGATGTTGTGTTCGAATAGCATGTACTATTGTAAAACAAACATTTTGATAGAATATAAAAGCTTTTTATACTTGTGCTTGCAAGAATTATAATGCCTCCTGTGCGGCCGTTAATGTATATGTGTATATAACCTGAAAGATGGCAGTCGTTGGCTTCAGCCCCCACGCATAGAATGCGGGGGTGTTCGCAAAAAGGCACATTTTCACACTTAATCCAACGTCTTGGTCCTATAAAGGAGGTGGTAGCGCAGCGAACTAGGCAACCGGACTATAATGATTTATCACTTTCACTTAGCCATAGGAGTTTGACAGTGGGGCTACTGAATAGCCCCTAGGGGCACCGCGCTCACCCGAATTCGGGGCACGTGTGTGCCTGACCGGGAAGCGGCCCTTCATTAATGCGGAGGAATCCTAAAGATTCTGAAAGTCATCAAGTGGTTGACCAGTCTCTCGCTATATCATGACAGTCAGTTTTTGGCTTTCTCTACTGAGGTGCTCGCCTGGCCGAACCGGGGCACAATCGCAATAGTTCTCCTAGTGCCGCCTTAGCCGATAGAGCGGAACATAAGGCAGCAAAACATAGGAGCCGGGCAAAACCCAACATTTGACCAAAGACATGATTCGGAGCTGATGCATATAAGGCCAAACTCGCGACGCCGAACACTCCCTAAGGTATTCGGTCTTTCTGAGGACGGGCCGAACAATAACCCTTTGGTAAAAAAGCCCCTGGTGTCCAGGTACGTGCAAAATTCTGGCATGGCCACATGCCAAGACGCCAGCCTCCTCCTCGGCTATAGTGAAAACCGGGGGATGGTATCAACAAGAGACAGTAAGAAAGGTTTACGCAGGGTCTTAATCTGAAGAGAATCCTTAGAACAGGTACCTACTGCACGTTTGCGCCTGTGTCTCTGTTGTGCCGTATCCTGGACGTTCGTAGCATGGTGTTTGTCTGCGAAAGAGAGGGACTTAGTGAAAAATAATCGTGCGAGAAATCTATATTTAGAATAAACAAAATATAACACAGAGGCATGAGTAATATTGGCCCGTATTGTCTCCTGGTGTAAACACGCGGAGCCCCTTGTACAGGGTTATGCGGCTGTTAGGCCTTTGTATGTTTACGCCGGACTTGTCGAACCGTGTCCGGGGTAGTGAAGCTAGATTAGTGTGCGGCTATCAAGGCGGCCGCAACATTATCCGTACTTCAGGGATCAATTGATATTTCCCTTTAATGAGATGATGCCTCGCGGACCGGGCATTTTGAGTGTGTATTGCGTTAAAGTGGGCGAAAGTTTCACGTCCCAGTAGTGCTTGATAGCGAATTATGAATGGGGCGATGTGGAAGGTTAGCTTTTCGCTTCGAAAGTTGTCGGGTGAGTCGAACATGACTTCTAACAACAGGGAACCCATACTCTGGGTATCTGGGCCCGGCGTGATTCCTTGAAAGGAAGTGTTGTCATGGCGAATTGTTGCTGGGTTTACCCCCAGTTTGCGGATTGTGTCCTGATATAATAGGTTTAGGTCACTGCCGCCGTCCATTAGGACTTGTGTAAATTGGAGTCCGTCAATAATCGGATCACCAAGGCAGTCCAGCCTACGTTCCGGATACCTCTGGAGTAATCCTGATGATCGAAGGTGATTGGTTGTAACAACCAGTGATGGTGCTCCTCTGGGGCGGGCCGTGTGGCGCGTATCTTCATGGGCGCCGTTCTGTTTTTCCCTTTTATCACCTAAAGTGAATTTACTGTTTTGACCTCTTGTGGGAACTTCTTTTGTTCTCCATTGTTCTGCTTGTGGGGCGCGTCGTCATCCTCGCTTTGTGTGTCGAGCCCCTTGTGTTCGGCATTGAGTTTGCCGGACTGCTTGAAGACCCATCAATCTCTATGGGTGTGGTTTGTAGGTCTCCTGGGAGTACTGTGGATTTGACATATTTTGTCCAAGATTTTGTTGAGGTTGGATAGCTCGTCCCTGTCATCTTTGGGGGCGGCTTTTTCTGATTTTGCCGAGAGCTTTTGAATCCGGTGTTTACTGCCCTGCTCATCAGGCTGTTGTCCTTGATCCGGCGCGGTTCTTTGTTACGGCGCGGTTTCCCGTTCCCATCTCTGGGTTCGGACGTATTCGGGTCGCTGGTGCTGCTTCTTGCCAACCAGCTATCCTCTCCTGCACAAAAGTGGGTCATGAGGCTTGTTAATGCGGCCATTGTTCTTTGCTTTTCTTGGCCGAGGTGTCTAGCGAGCCATTCGTCTTGGATGCTATGTTTGAAAGCTGCTAGGGCTTCAGCGTCCGGACAGTCGACTATCTGATTCTTTTTAGTAAGAAATATGTTCCAGAGTTTCTGGGCTGACTCTCCGGGTTGTTGAGTTATATGACTCAAATCGTCTGCATCCGGGGGTCGGACATAGGTCCCTTAATTTGCCCGGAAAGCATCCTCGAGCTCTTCCCAACTTCCCATGGTGTTTTTGGGGAGGCTTTTAAGCCAATGCCGGGCACGCCCTTTGAGCTTAAGGGGTAAGTATTTTATGGTGTGAAGGTCATCTCCTCTGGCCATGTGTATATGGAGGATCTAATCCTCGATCCAGACTCCAGGGTCTGTTGTTCTGTCGTATGCTTCTATGTTCACGGGCTTGAATCCCGCTGGAAATTCATGATCCAGTACCTCATCGGTAAAACATAGAGGATGCGCGGCGCCCCTGTATGTAGGTGTGCCACGATGTTTGGATATTTTTTGCGTTGCATTGCTCAATGGAGCTTGCTTTCTTGGCCCGTAGATGGATCTGGTTGGGTCGTTTTTCTGATGCGAATCTTTGCGCGGATCGTGTGCCGCATTGAATGCAGCACCCTTTGTTGGTGGAGGTCGATCGTGGGGTCGTCTATCCGACCTGGTGACTTCCTTGTTTTTTGATTGTGGGGGCTCTAGGGCCTCTTCATCAAATTCCGGTAGTAATTTCCGCTTCGGAAAGCTCTTTGTGTGACGACTGTTGCCGTACTTGTGTGCGGTATTGAGTACTTTGCTCCATCTTATTCTGATTGCATCTTCCGCTATTTTGAGCTTTCGCTTCTGCTTTTTCAGGCTACGTGCAGTGGCGAAGAGCCTTTGGTGGAGGTTCTGGTGCTCCAGCGACTTGTCCGGCGTGAGGTCGTCCAGACTATTATCTTTGCTGGGGCCGGATTGTTCGGTTTGTCCACCTTGTTTGGACGGTTGCTCGATGGCATGTTCATCTTCTGTTGATTCCCCCTGCTCCATCGCTGGGTCTCTGTCGAGGTGGGGCTTGGCACGGCGATTACGCCGCCGCTTTGATTGTTTTTCGAGGGAACGATCCCTGGTTGTGCCCTTTTGATCCTCGTCGTTGCTTCTTTTAGGTGCGTCCACCATGCTTACATCGTGTGATAAGGCGATTGTGCGGCGCTCTATAGGCACTGGTTCTTGGTCGTATCCTTCATCGACGTCCATACCGTCGATGTCTTCGGAGTCGAAGTCGAGCATGTTGGTTAAATCATCGATAGTGGCTACGAAGTGCATGGTGGGTGGGTTTCGAATTTCTTCGTCGTCCGCATCCCAACCATCCTGACCAAAGTCCGGCCAGGGCTCTCCTGACAAAGAGAGAGACTTTAGTGAATTCAGGATATCGCCAAAGGGCGAGTGCTGAAAGACGTCCGTGGCTGTGAACTCCATGATCGGAGCCCAATCGGGTCCGATCGGAAGAGGTATGGAGGATTCGGAGTTTGGAACGGAGTCCGGCACCTTGGAGTCATAGGCCTCGCAAAGGACTGGGCTGGTGTTCGGCTCTATCACCGTAGAGATTGCGGCTCCTGGGGCGGCGTCCAACCGTCCGTCCCCAATTGGCGCAGTCGGCTCCGAGCTAATGGTCGGAGCGGGCGCCTGAGCGACGCTCTGGGCGTTGTCCGATGGCAGAGCTGAATCATGCCCCTCGTGACAGTGCGGTGTTCTTGGCCGTGGCTCGAATCCATCAAAGATCAAGTCCCCGTGGATGTCGGCCGTGTAGTTCAAACTTCCAAACCTGACCTGATGGCCAGGGGCGTAGCTTTCGATCTGCTCCAGATGGCCAAGCGAATTGGCCCGCAGTGCGAATCTGCCGAATACGAAGATCTGTCCGGGGATGAAAGTCTCACCCTGGACCGCGTCGTGGTTGATGATCGAAGAAGCCATCGGGCCTAAAGGTGACGACAGAGAGGAACTCTCAATGAAAGCACCAATGTCGGTGTCAAAACCGGCGGATCTCGGGTAGGGGGTCCCGAACTGTGCGTCTAGGCGGATGGTAACAGGAGACAAGGGACACGATGTTTTTACCCAGGTTCGGGCCCTCTCGATGGAGGTAAAACCCTACTCCTGCTTGATTAATATTGATGATATGGGGAGTACAAGAGTTGATCTACCACGAGATCGGAGAGGCTAAACCCTAGAAGCTAGCCTATGGTATGATTGTTGTTCCTCCTACGGACTAAAACTCTCCGGTTTATATAGACACCAGAGAGGGCTAGGGTTACAAAGAGTCGGTTACAATGGGAGGAGATCTTCATATCAAATCGCCAAGCTTGCCTTCCACGCCAAGGAAAGTCCTATCCGGACACGGGACAAAGTCTTCAATCTTGTATCTTCATAATCCGGGAGTCCGGACAAAGGTCATAGTCCGGCCATCCGGACACCCCCTAATTCGGGACTCGCTCACCCTGGGAGGCATGCCCTAAAGTGCATGTTCGAACTGCAAAAAAAGCAGAAAAGCATCTGGGGGCAGATAAATAAATAAGTGAAAAGTCATCTTTTATTTCACCGACCGAATATTCCCTTAAGAACGCTAGCTTTCGGCTTCAGCCAGTCTGAGGTACACATCCGGCTGACCCGGTAGTAACAATCGCAGAGGTGCTCCCTTTACCACCTAGCCGAACAAACGGGAACATAGGGGTAAGCACAGGAGCCAGGCAATCCAGCTTGGCCAAAACTTAAGTCATATCGATGCATATAATGGTGCATAAAAGGTTCATGCGGAAGTGTCACACATGTTTTGGGCATGAAGCCCGTGTATATAAGCTTCTGATAAAGAAGCCCCCAGGTATAATGAGCACGGGTGGCGCGTCAATTATGTGCGAACAATCGTGCAAGCAAGCCCCTAAAGGCTTGGGAGAAAGAAGGGAGGAAGGAGGAGAAAAATACCAGGCAGCTTAATTAAAAAAAGGAAGGTGACAGAGGAAGGAGACGAACACAGAGTCCGGCGCTAGGCGTAGAATCTTCGTAGGCGTGCTGCGTTCCATGGGTTCGGCTCGAGTTGGTTGTCCGATGCATTTCGCAGATGGTACGCTCCACCAGTCAGGACTTGGTCGATTATGAAGGGACCCTCCCATTTGGGCTTGAGTTTGTCCTTTTTCTTGTCCGGCAGGCGTAGAACTAGTTCGCCAACATTGTAAGTTTTGGCCCGTACTTCTCTGCTTTGATATCTTCGAGCCTGCTGTTGATAGAATGTGGAACGGGCCTTTGCCACGTCGCGCTCCTCTTCCAATGCGTCCAAGCTGTCGTGCCGATCGAGCTCGGCTTCTCTTTCTTCGTACATGCGCACGCGAGGTGAGTCATGAATTATGTCGCAGGGCAGGACTACCTCTGCGCCATATACCATAAAAAATGGTGTGAATCCGGTAGTGCGATTCGGCGTGGTCCGCAGCCCCCAGATGTCACGCCCAATATGCGACCCTATCCAAAAGGAACTCGAAGGTCCCACCAAGGATAGACCCGCATATTGAAACGCTTTTGCAAGGTGGATATCATTACATCAACATTACATAATATATGGGGATACATACAAGAGGCATACAATGCCACACGAATACAACATCACAATACATAAGAGCATCATCCGACTATGGATGAAACACAAACAGAAACTCAAACGACATCCACCCTGCTATCCCAGGCTGCCGACCTGGAACCTATCCCCTGATCGAAGAAGCAGAAGAAGAACTCCAAACAAGCAAACATCGCTCTCGCGTCTTGATCAGCGTACAACCTATACCTGCAACTGTTGTTGTAGTAATCTGTGAGCCACGAGGACTCAGCAATCCCATTACCATGGGTATCAAGACTAGCAAAGCTTAAAGGGAAAGGAAGGGGTAAAGTGGTGAGCTGCAGCAGCGACTAAGCATATATGGTGGCTAACATACGCAAATAAGAGCGAGAAGAGAGCAAGCAGAACGGTCGTGAAGCTAGCAATGATCAAGAAGTGATCCTGTACTCCTACTTACGTCAAACATAACCCAGAAACCGTGTTCACTTTCCGGACTCCGCCGAAAAGAGACCATCATGGCTACACACGCGGTTGGTGCGTTTTAATTCGGATCTGGTGTCAAGTTATCTACAACCGGACATTAACAAATTCCCATCTGCCTATAACCGCAGGCATGGCTTTCGAAAGATTATACCCTGCAGGGGTGTCCCAACTTAGCCCATGATAAGCTCTCGCGATCAACGAAGGATATACCTTCTCCCAGGAAGACCCGATCAGACTCGGAATCCCGGTTTACAAGACATTTCGACGATGGTAAAACAAGACCAGCAAGACCGCCCGATGCGCCGACAATCCCGATAGGAGCTACACATATCTCGTTCTCAGGGCAACACCGGATGAGCAATCCGTACAACTAAAACCAGACCTCAAGTTTCCTTGAGGGGGCGCTGCAAAGGGCTCTAGTTCGGACCAACACTTAGACAAGCACTGGCCCGGGGGGGGGGGGCTATAATAAAGATGACCCTCGAGAGAGCGACTCCCAAGGGAAAAGTAGGTGGTGGTGAGGCAAATGGTAAAACCAAGGTTGGGCCTTGCTGGAGGAGTTTTATTCAAAGCGAACTGCCAAGGGGGTCCCATAAATCACCCGACCGCGTAAGGAACGCAAAATCCGGGAACATAACACCGGTATGACGGAAACTAGGGCGGCAAGAGTGGAACAAAACACCAGGCAAAAGGCCGAGCCTTCCACCCTTTACCAAATATATTGATGCATTAATAATATAAGAGATATTGTGATATCCCAACCAAAATCCTGTCCACCATGGAGCAATCTTCAACTTCACCTGCAACTAGCAACGCTATAAGAGGGCTGAGCAAAGCGGTAACATAGCCAAACAACGGTTTGCATAGGAAAGGTGTCAAAGGTTAGAGGTTCATGGCAATTTGGGATGGCTTGATGAGCAAAAGATAGGTAACGCAGCATAGCGATAGAACGAAGCAACTAGCATAGCAATGATAGTAGTGAGATCCAGGGTAGCGGTCATCTTGCCTGAAATCCCGCAAGGAAGAAGAACGAGTCCATGAAGAAGACGAACAGATGAAGCCGAACCAACCGTAGACGAACGAATCCTCACGATCGCAACGGAACAGGAACTATCGAGAAGAAGCACACAACATAGTAAACACACCACACATGAACAAGACATGATGCACAACAAGCATGATGCATGACAAGACTACATGAAGCTACTCATGGCAAGAGATGATGCAAACAAGAGCAACACATCAAGGCAAGTTTAAATGAGGCCAGAAGCAACTTATAACAATACCGGTAAGCCCTCGTATGCATATTTCGAAATTGGTCCAGATCTGAATAAACCTTATGTTCAAGTTGTTAAGCAACAAGTTAAGATGCACAAAGATGATCTACACGAGATTCTAGTCAAGTTACATATAAAGTTCATTTAGTTCGGAGCTACGGCCTAGAAGATATGAGCAAAACAAGCTAAACATGGCATTGATGCAAAATGCATACAAACATCAAGCAAACACCTCAAAACAAGGATGCAGCATGATAATATGAAACTACATGCAATTCTAAGCAAGTTTCATATAGAGCACAATCAAAACGGAGCAACGGTTCAACACACACACATGAAACAAGTTATAGCAACAATCTGTCCAAAACAACAACTAGGCATCTTGCAAGCACCAAAACAACATGCTACAGCATCTCAACATGAAAACCAAAGACATGGGCATGATGTACAGGTAAAGCATAACAAAACATGAACACTGAGCTATCTCTAGAAATCACTAGAACATGCTCAAACACACATGGTAAGATTGCAAATAATAACAATTCAGACTTTGCAGAAAATAACATCAGGTTGCAATGTTTAGAGCTATCAAACAACATGTTATAGGAACTTATCATGGCAAACAAAGGCATGGCATGATACTACTAAATGCATAGATCAAAAGTCCTTTACTGACCATGAGCCAAAAAGGATCAGAAAATATGATGGCACCCATGTAAACATGGTAAGTTATAATACAGATTCATACATGGCAGAAACAGAATTATGAAGGCATGTTGGTGAACTTGTGCAACTCACTACAGAGCAATACATGGCATGGCAAGGCAACCAACAGTAAGAAGTCATGTTTATGAAGCTAAGCATGGCAAGAGCAAGTCCATAGGGTGCATGTAACACTAGCAACAATCACGATAACAACTGAATTTAATGTTAACAGGCTGACAGCAACATTATCAAGCAACTTTGGAGCAAGATAACAACAAGCTACATCAAGCTATAAATGCAACCAGGGGCATGGATGGTTAGAGGATGACATGATAAAATGCAACACGCAAGCAAATGACATGGTAACAACGGCGAATAACTGGCAGACACCTGGCGCATCGGATCCGGGGCGTTACAACACTCCTCCACTAACAAGAGATCTCGTCCCGAGATCTTAGGACCGAGACGGAAGGGAAAAGGGATGAGGTGAAACAAGAACTCAAGAGAAGAAGCAAAGAATCGAGAGCACTCGAGAAGAAGAGAGGAACGACGAGAATGACGAGAATCAAAAGCTCATGGAATCAGTTAGACTATGAAACAACTCCGGTTAGAACGAGATAAGAAACGAATAAGACCGAAAGGATTTAGGCAGCACTCCGGCTGAAACATGGAAGGAATAGAACACGAACTTCTCAAGACGGGATGGAATGATACTTGATGAAGACATGACACAAAATCTCCGGAAATAATTGAAATAGAATTGAATGAAAAGAATTTAGAAGGATTGAATGGAATTGTTGAGAAAATCAACAACGAAAGAATAAGCTTGTTGTGGTCTTATAGGTAACATCTCAAGATCATAAGGTGATAACCGACCACAATAGGAAATGATTGGATAGCTGAGAAGAACGAAGAAATGCAAAACTCCTCTTCAAAAGAATACGGAGAATTAATTACACTTCAAGATGCGAGAAGAAAAGATACTTGAACTCCGCCAACAAGGATCTTGATGAACTCTTGAAAGAATGAATTAAATCATGAAGAACTCCGTTGACAAAAAGATGATGAGATAGAAATGAAGGATGAAAAAGAAATAGGATAAAAGCCTTGCGATGATTTAGATGGAGGTTCCGACGAGATGGCCAAGGAAACTTGAACTCCGGAAAAGAAAAGATGAAAACACTTGGAACTAGATTTTATTCCTCAAGAACAAACTCCGAAGGAAAGGATTACTCATTTGGATGAAATAAGAATAAGATTTATTGTATGCTTATCCTTCATCAAATTAAATTGATGACAAGCAATGGATTTTTTATACTACTTATTCTTCTTGAAAAAGGATTTAGAAGGGACATATCGCAAACTTGAGAAGGTCTTCATGAACCACCGGAAGGATTGAAAAGAACGAATGAATTAATATGATGAACAAGGAAAAAGAATCTTGAACGAACCACCGTTAGAAATGAAAATGACTAATGAAAGAGAAAGAATCACCGGTAAGAATTAGAAGAACCAATAAGCTAGAGGGGATTCAGATGCAAAAGAACAAGGAGATCACGAGCTGATTAAAGAACACTTGAACAAAGCACCGGGATAAATAGAGAACGGTAGCTGAAATTTGAGGATGAAGAATTCTTCTGGAATGGTGGACTCCGGTGAAAAGAAATGCGAAAACAACTTCTGACAAACTCCGGATGGTTAAGAAAGAATATCTGACAAATGGAATAATTCGATAGGATAACAAGAAGCTAGAACCGCGAAACTTCGAGAGAACAGACAAGATTTAGAGGAAAAATTCTTCTTCGGTCTTCAAATGACGATGAGAAACACCACCAAAATTACTGAGATACTCCGGTAGAATGGAAAGCAAAGAGGTTGAGCCAACAATGAAATGATTTGAAATCGATCTTGGAAAGGAATCTGACTGATGGAAACCATTCTTACGTCAGACTTCGGAAAGGATTTGGGAATATTTCCGGGAATAATTAGAAGAGTCAGGTAAGATCCTGGAAAAAAACCTGTGGGTTAGGGCCCACTAAAAGAAACACCATTGAAAAGGACTGTTGAAGAGATAGATGATGCACCAGAACAATTGAAATATTTGAATGAGGTGACAACCTCGAATCAATTAAAACACAGACGAATCTCTTGAGATGTCTTGAACACTCTGGAATGACAAACTGGCGAGAGGCAAACGAGCAGGGAAAACACTTGAGCTGAGGGAAAGAATATAATCACTACCAAAAATTAGAATTGAATCCACCGGAAAAGAAAAAGAGATGAAGAATGTCCACCGAGACGAGAATTCACCGGTTGAAATGATTGAGGGAAGACTGAAGAGACTCCACACGAATGAAATAGATGGTCGAGAGAGAGTCAGACTCTGGGAAGAAGAGGGTGGGAGGGCGGGAAAACAAAGACAACTTGGAAGGGGAAATCGACGAATATCTTGAAGAGAAAACAACACCGGTTGAAATCATTGAGGAAAGAAAACAAAAACTTCACACGAGTAGGATGGATACTCGATTACGGACTCCAGTTCCAAGAAGAAGAAGGGAGGGCGGGTGGGAAAGAAAACAACAGAGGATTGAACTCAAAGATGAAGAGGCTCGAGTCAACTTGACGAGAAATGCACCGGATGAAAAGAGCTGAGGAACAACTACCGGAAAACCAGCTGCGTGATCCTAAAGAAAATTTGAAGGGGAAGAGAAGTAATTCAAAACACCTACGTCAAGATTCCTCACCAGAGCGACGAAGGGGTTGAGGAGTAAAAAGAATTCCTACTCTCCCAGGAAGACCCGATCAGACTCGGAATCCCGGTTTACAAGACATTTCGACGATGGTAAAACAAGACCAGCAAGACCGCCCGATGCGCCGACAATCCCAATAGGAGCTGCAGATATCTCGTTCTCAGGGCAACACCGGATGAGCAATCCGTACAACTAAAACCAGACCTCAAGTTTCCTTGAGGGGGCGCTGCAAAGGGCTCTAGTTCGGACCA
>NC_041389.1:427728756-427749354 GCF_002162155.2 Triticum dicoccoides
AAAACCAAGGTTGGGCCTTGCTGGAGGAGTTTTATTCAAAGCGAACTGTCAAGGGGGTCCCATAAATCACCCGACCGCGTAAGGAACGCAAAATCCGGGAACATAACACCGGTATGACGGAAACTAGGGCGGCAAGAGTGGAACAAAACACCAGGCAAAAGGCCGAGCCTTCCACCCTTTACCAAATATATAGATGCATTAATAATATAAGAGATATTGTGATATCCCAACCAAAATCCTGTCCACCATGGAGCAATCTTCAACTTCACCTGCAACTAGCAACTCTATAAGAGGGCTGAGCAAAGCGGTAACATAGCCAAACAACGGTTTGCATAGGAAAGGTGTCAAAGGTTAGAGGTTCAGGGCAATTTGGGATGGCTTGATGAGCAAAAGATAGGTAACGCAACGCAGCATAGCGATAGAACGAAGCAACTAGCATAGCAATGATAGTAGTGAGATCTAGGGTAGCGGTCATCTTGCCTGAAATCCCGCAAGGAAGAAGAACGAGTCCATGAAGAAGACGAACGGATGAAGCCGAACCAACCGTAGACGAATGAATCCTCACGATCGCAATGGAACAGGAACTATCGAGAAGAATTATACAACATAGTAAACACACCACACATGAACAAGACATGATGCACAACAAGCATGATGCATGACAAGACTACATGAAGCTACTCATGGCAAGAGATGATGCAAACAAGAGCAACACATCAAGGCAAGTTTAAATGAGGCCGGAAGCAACTTATAACAATACCGGTAAGCCCTCATACGCTCAAACACACATGGTAAGATTGCAAATAATAACAATTCAGACTTTGCAGAAAATAACATCAGGTTGCAATGTTTAGAGCTATCAAACAACATGTTACAAGAACTTATCATGGCAAACAAAGGCATGGCATGATACTACTAAATGCATAGATCAAAAGTCCTTTACTGACCATGAGCCAAAAAGGACCAGAAAATATGATGGCACCCATGTAAACATGGTAAGTTATAATACAAATTCATACATGGCAGAAACAGAATTATGAAGGCATGTTGGTGAGCTTGTGCAACTCACTACAGAGCAATACATGGCATGGCAAGGCAACCAACAGTAAGAAGGCATGTTTATGAAGCTAAGCATGGCAAGAGCAAGTCCATAGGGTGCATGGAACACTAGCAACAATCACGATAACAACTGAACTTAATGTTAACAGGCTGACAACAACATTATCATGCAACTTTGGAGCAAGATAACAACAAGCTACAGCAAGCTATAAATGCAACCAGGGGCATGGATGGTTAGAGGATGACATGATAAAATGCAACACGCAAGCAAATGACATGGCAACAACGGCGAATAACTGGCAGACACCTGGCGCATCGGATCTGGGGCGTTACACCAGAGTACGGAGTCAAGCTCCTCTACCCAGTGCATGTTGGATTCCTTAAGGGATCGCACTAATCTGGGTTTGATGCCGCTCATGATTAGACCGTTGGCTCGCTCGACTTGACCTTTAGTTTGTGGGTGATAGACTGAAGCATAATCGAGCTTAATACCCATGTTTTTGCACCAGAGTTTAACTTTATCGGCCGTAAAGTTTGTGTCGTTGTCAGTAATGATGCTGTGGGGGATGCCGTAACGGTGTACAACCCCGGATATGAAGTCTATCATTGGTCCGGATTCGGCCGTCTTAACAGGCTTGGCCTCTATCCATTTGGTGAATTTATCCACCATGACCAGTAGATATTTTTGCTTGTGGGTTCCTCCTTTAAGGGGTCCCACCATGTCAAGCCCCCAGACCGCAAAAGGCCAGGTGATGGGTATGGTTTGTAGGGCGGTAGGCGGCATGTGGCTTTGATTAGCGAATAATTGGCAACCGACGCATCGCTGGACTAAGTCTTGAGCGTCTGCCCGGGCTGTCGGCCAATAAAATCCGATACGGAAGGCCTTTCTCACAAGGGCTCGGGCTGCAGCGTGGTGCCCGCCGAGTCCGGCGTGAATTTCTACCAGAAGGTTCCACCCTTCCTCTTCGGAGATACACCTTTGAAGGACTCTGGTGGTGCTTTTCCTATAAAGCTCTCCTTCGTGGACTTTATAGGCTTTAGATCGCCGAACTATGCAGCGTGCCTCATTTTGGTCCTTGGGGAGTTCCTGCCTAGTTAAGTAGGCTAAGAATGGTTCTGTACACAGGGTAATTACTGCCATTATTACGTGGGCTGAGGGTGTGACTTCATTGACGGAGTCTTCCGTTGTGTCAGGGTGTTCGGGGTCAGGTGATGCGGCCTGGTCCGGATTGTTAATTCCGGATTCCCCTTCCCACTGTACGGATGGCTTGAATGGCCTTTCCAGGAAAATGTTGGGGGGGACTGCGTCGTGCTTTGCGCCGATGCATGCCAGGACGTCTGCTGCCTGATTATTTTCCCGGGCTATATGGTGGAATTCCAGCCCTTCGAACCGGGCTGACATATTTAGGATGGCGTTGCGATAGGTTGTCATTTTCGGATCTTTGGCGTCAAAGTCTCCATTTATTTGGGATATCGCAAGGTTTGAATCCCCATGCACCTCTAGGCGTTGAATGCCCATGGAGACTGCCATCCGGAGGCCATGTAGAAGGGCCTCGTATTCGGCTGCATTGTTGGAGTCCGTATACATTATCTAGAGTACATATTGGACTGTATCTCCTGTTGGGGATGTCAGGACAACGCCAGCCCCCAAACCCGCCAGCATTTTGGAGCCATCAAAGTGCATGGTCCAGTTGGAATATGTGCTGTACTCTTTAGGGAGTTCGGCCTCAGTCCATTCAGCGATGAAGTGGGCCAAGGCTTGCGACTTGATGGCTTGCCGTGGCTTATATGTTATGTCGAACGGGAGGAGCTCAATGACCCATTTGGTAATCCGGCCCGTTGCGTCGCGGTTGTTTATGATATTGTTAAGAGGTACTTCGGAGGCTACTATTATCGAACACTCTTGAAAGTAGTGTCGTAGCTTCCGGGATGCCATGAACACTGCGTATGCTATTTTTTGGTAATGCGGGTACCAGGACTTGCATGGAGTGAGGACAGTGGACACATAGTACACTGGTTTCTGGATAGGGAATTTGTGTCCGTCCGATTCTCGTTCGACGACGAGGACTGCGCTTACAACTTGGTGAGTTGCTGCGATGTATAACAACATTGGTTCGCCGATGTTCGGCATGGCCAGGACAGGGTTTGTTGCCAGTATGGCTTTTATTTCTTCAAGTCTGGCCGTGGCTGCATCCGTCCACTCGAAGTGTTCGGTACGCCGGAGGAGGCGGTAAAGGGGTAATGCCTTTTCCCCCAAGCGGGAGATGAAGCAGCTTAGAGCCGCCATGCATCCAGTCAATTTTTGTATTTGCTTGAGATCTTTTGGAATATTCAATTGTGACAGAGCTCGGATCTTGTCTAGGTTTGCTTCAATTCCTCTACCGGATACAATGAACCCCAAGAGCTTTCCGGCTGGTACGCCGAAAATGCATTTTTCCAGGTTAAGCCTAATGTCATATGTTCGGAGGTTATCGAATCGTGAGCCTCAAGTCGTCTATTAGAGTTTCGACGTGTTTGGTTTTGACGACCACGTCATCCACGTATGCTTCAACCGTTTTGCCGATCTGGTTGGCCAGACATGTCTGAATCATGCGCTGATATGTTGCGCCGGCGTTTTTGAGCCCAAAGGGCATTGTGTTGAAGCAGAATGGGCCGTATGGGGTGATGAATGCCCTTGCGGCTTGGTCTGACTCTGCCATCTTGATTTGGTGGTAGCCAGAGTATGCATCGAGGAAACACAATGAATCGTGTCCTGCAGTGGCGTCGATGATTTGATCAATGCGTGGGAGGGGGGAGGGATCCTTTGGGCAGGCTTTATTTAGGTCTTTGAAATCGACGCATAGGCGCCAGGATTTATCCTTCTTTGGTACCATTACCAGGTTTGCCAGCCAGTCCGGATGTTTTATATCTCTGATGAATCCGGCTTCCAGTAGTTTGGCTAGCTCCTCTCCCATGGCTTGTCTCTTAGGTTCGGAGAAACGCCGAAGAGTCTGCTTAACGGGTTTGAACCCTTTTAAGATGTTCAGGCTGTGCTCGGCCAGCCTGCGTGGGATTCCTGGCATGTCTGAAGGGTGCCAGGCAAAAATGTCCCAATTTTCGCGTAGGAATTCTCTTAGTGCGGCGTCTACGTCAGGGCTTAGTTGTGCCCCGATGGAGGCCATTTTTGTAGTGTCCGTTGGATGGACTTGGAACTTGACTATTTCGTCTGCCGGCTTGAAGGAGGTGGATTTGGATCTTTTGTCGAGTATCACATCGTCCCTGTCCACCGTGGAGCGCAACACAGTTAGTTCCTCGGCCGCTAGGGCTTCGGATAATGTCTCGAGGGCTAGTGCGGCTGTCTTGTTTTTGGCGCGGAGCGCTGTGTCCGGATCGCTGGCAAGAGTGATTATTCCGTTGGGTCCGGGCATTTTGAGCTTCATGTACCCGTAATGGGGTATAGCTTGAAAAATTGTGAATGCTTCTCGCCCTGACAGAGCGTGGTATCCGCTGCTGAACGGGGGCCACTTGAAATGTGACCTCCTCGGATCTGTAATTATCCGGCATGCCAAACACCACATCCAGTGTGATTTTTCCTGAACAGCACGCTTCACGACTGGGGATTATTCCTCTAAAGGTTGTGTTGCTTCGCTCAATGCGGCTCCAGTCTATTTCCATTTTGCGCAGGGTTTCCTCATAGATGAGGTTTAGTCCGCTGCCACCGTCCATGAGTACCTTTGTAAGCGGGAAGCCGTCCACTATCGGACTGAGGACCAATGCGGCTGGTGCTCGGGCTGTCCGGAATTTAGGTTCGTCACTGGTATTAAAGGTGATAGCCGTGTCACTCCATGGGTTTATTGTTGCTACTTGGTAGACTTCGATAAGGCTGCAGAGCGTTCGCTTCCTCGCATTGTTTGATGCGAAAGTCTCGAAGACTGTCGACACCGTACTGGCGTTTGTGGGGTGGTGCTCTACGGATTCTGGAGTTAGAAGCTCCTCGCCACTTCTGGCCACCTGCCGGAGTATCCAACATGCTCTAAGGCTATGAGTTGGTGTGACGCCCTCTGTATTATGAATTTTACAGGGTCCATTAAGCCATCCCTCCAGTACGGTTCCATACCCTGTAGAGGGTTTTTGTTTTTTTCTATTCGGCCTAGGTGCCTGGCGATAATGCGCCCTTTTGTTTCGGACTGGTATTGTATTCAGGGTCGGTTTGTCCCAGAATTTTGTTTCGGTTTTCCGGACGCTTTCTGTCGCACAGTACTTTCGTACTATGGATGTCAAGTCGGCGAAGCGTGTAATTTCACTGTGACTTATGGCGTTAAGGATTCCGATGTCCGTGCAGTTGTTGCAGAAGAATGAAATTGCATCCCCCTCGTGGCAGTCCTGTATCCTGTTCATAACCAGGAGGAATCTGGCCCAGTAGTGATGCACAGATTCCCTAGGCTCTTGCCGAATTAGGGATAGATCCCTTATATTTGGGTGGGCGGGTGGAATTAAATCCGGAACCTAGCCCGACCTAAGACTCAGGGGCCAAAAAGTTTCCGAACTCGGAAGCTTGTTTTCTTGGACGTTATTCAATGAATCAGGCCTGCTGCCTGACTATAGGTTCAGGGCTTGGGCGACGTCCTCCCCTCCGCGGATGTCCGGCTTGGAGGGATCAGGAATCCGGACACATCTGGTCCTTAGGATGGGTGAAGATTCACCGCATTGTTCCTCCACCACTTCAACGTGGTGGGTGACCTGGGGAGAGTCAATCTCTCTCTGATCAGGTTTAAGCCCAATCTGGCTGTAATCTGTAGCGACTCCCAGGGCGGCGATGCGATCCAAGAGCTCGTTTAGGGAAGAGAGCTCCATCAGATCTAACTGCTCGGCAAGTTCCGAGCTGATGCGGAGATTGCTTTCGATGACCCGAGAGGTCATCGTCGGCGCGGCGGCCGAACAGGCGGTCATCAAAAACCTGCCTAGCCGGAGAGTTTGGCCGAAAACCAAAGCTCCTTTAGCAACAGCGCCGTCTTTAAAGACGGGGTGCGGCATCCTTCCTGACGGTGATGACACAGAGGAACTCTCAATGAAAGCACCAATGTCGGTGTCAAAACCGGCGGATCTCGGGTAGGGGGTCCCGAACTATGCGTCTAGAAGGATGGTAACAGGAGACAAGGGACACGAGGTTTTTACCCAGGTTCGGGCCCTCTCGATGGAGGTAAAACCCTACTCCTGCTTGATTAATATTGATGATATGGGTAGTACAAGAGTTGATCTACCACGAGATCAGAGAGGCTAAACCCTAGAAGCTAGCCTATGGTATGATTGTTGTTCGTCCTATGGATTAAAACTCTCCGGTTTATATAGACACCGGAGAGGGCTAGGGTTACATAGAGTCGGTTACAATTGGAGGAGATCTACATATCGTATCGCCAAGCTTGCCTTCCACGCCAAGGAAAGTCATATCCGGACACGGGACGAAGTCTTCAATCTTGTATCTTCATAATCCGGGAGTCCGGCCAAAGGTCATAGTCCGGCTATCCAGACACCCCCTAATCCGGGACTCCCTCAGGTACCAGGTACATATCGGGTCAGTGGAAGGGGTTCCGGGCACCCCTCCGGCAAAAGATATGGGCCTATTGGGCCAAGAGGGGAAACGCACAAGCCATAAGGGGTTGGTGCGCCACCCATATGGGTCGGCCAAATAGGATAAGGAAAGAGGGGAAGGGAAAAAGGAAAAGTAGGAAGTACTACTTCCTTCTTCCCCCTTTCCTTCCCCCTCCGGCGATTTATGGAAGGGGGCGCCACTTGAGAAAACCCCAAGTAGGATCGGATCCTACTTGGGGCACCCCATGGCTACTTCCACTCTCCCTCCAACCTATATATATGTGAGGGGGCGCCCTAGCACAACACAACATCAATTCTTAGCCATGTGCAGCGCCCCTCTCCACCATTTACTCCCATGGTCATATCTTCGTAGTGCTTAGGCGAAGCCCTGCGCAGATCACTTCACCATCACCATCACCATGCCGTCGTGCTGACGGAACTCATCTACTACCTCGACAACTTGCTGGATCAAGAAGGCGGGGGACGTCACCGAGCTGAATGTGTGCAGAACTCGGAGGTGATGTATGTTCGGTACTCGATCAATGGATCACGAAGAAAGTTTGACTACATCAACTGTGTTGTGAAACGCTTCCGCTTATGGTCTACGAGGATACATAGAGACAGACTCTCCCCCTTGTTGCTATGCATCTCCTAGATAGATCTTTCGTGAGCGTAGGATTTTTTTGAAATTGCATGCTATATTCCCCAACAGTGGCATCCGAACTAGGTCTATGCGTTGATGATATGCACGAGTAGAACACAAAGAGTTGTGGGCGGTGATCATCATACTTCTTACCACCAATGTCTTATTTTGATTCGGTGGTATTGTTGGATGAAGCGGGCCGGACCAACCTTACATGACCACGTTCATGAGACCGGTTCCACCGACAGACATGCAACTAGTTTTGCATAAAGGTGGCTGGCGGTGTCTGGTTCTCCTACTTTAGTTGAATCAAATTTGACTGCAGCCAGTCCTTGTTGAAGGTTAAAAAAGCAAACTTGATAAATCACTGTCGGTGTCAAAACCGGCGGATCTCGGGTAGGGGGTCCCGAACTGTGCGTCTAGGCGGATGGTAACAGGAGACAAGGGACACGATGTTTTACCCAGGTCCGGGCCCTCTTGATGGAGGTAAAACCCTATGTCCTGCTTGATTAATATTGATGATGTGTGTTACAAGAGTAGATCTACCACGAGATCAAGGAGGCTAAACCCTAGAAGCTAGCCTATGGTATGATTGTTGGCCGTCCTACGGACTAAAGCCATCCGGTTTATGTAGACACCGGAGAGGGCTAGGGTTACATAGAGTCGGTTACAATGGTAGGAGATCTACATATCCGTATTGCCAAGCTTGCCTTCCACGCCAAGGGAAGTCCCATCCGGACACGGGAAGAAGTCTTCAATCTTGTATCTTCATAGTCTTGGAGTCCGGCCAATGATGATAGTTCGGCTATCCGGACACCCCCTAGTCCAGGACTCCCTTAGTAGCCCCCGAACCAGGCTTCAATGACGACGAGTCCGGCGGGTATGTTGTCTTCGGCGTTTGCAAGGCGGGTTCTCCTTCACGCACCATGTGTTTTCCGGATAGTGTCCGGTTGCTCCATAAATGTTGCGCTCCTTGGCCTCCACGTCCAATAATGGCCTTCTTCCACGTGTTGTACGAATGCGAAAAGCCAGGGTATTCTTACGTTTTACCCCCTAGCTGCGCGAATAAGCTGCCTATAAGAGAGGCGAGGATCCAGATCCAAATCACACCATCCTCCTTCCGCAAGTACTCATCGAGGCGCATCTGACAAGAAATCCATTCCATCATGGATAGTCGACGCGGCTCCTCTTCTCGCGCTCCCAGTCCTCAGCCAGGAGATTGGAGGAGATGCTCAGTCCTGCATAGCGAGTTAGTGACGCTCCAAGCAGAGGGATACCTTCCCCCAGCCTTTATGGTTCCGGTTCGAGCCGGACTGGCCACCTACAAGGGTGGGAAGCAGGCGGAGAGCGTCCCCAATCCCTCCAAAGGAGAGCGGGTATGCTTCGTCCCCTACTTAATAAGGGGACTCGGATTTCCCATACATCCGTTTCTCCGGGGGCTCCTGGAGTTCTATGGACTCCAACTTCACCACCTCACACCTGCCTCCATTTTGCACATCGCGGGCTTTGTAGCTCTTTGCGAGCTGTTCTTGGGCATCGAGCCCCATTTTGCACTGTGGAAGAGGTTGTTTTGCCTCGTACCCCGTTCTCACGAGGGGTCGATATATCAAGTGGGCGGAGCCGAAATATGGTGCATCGCCGGGACTGGATACCTATCCGGAACCCCGAAGAAGGCGTCCGAAGACTAGCCTTCGGAGTGGTTCTATATGGAAGACGCCCCGCTACCGGATCCAGTTCGGATCGGCCTCCCGGAGTTTAGCAACGCTCCTCTGAAGAAACGCCTGAGTTGGCGCCCACGGAGCCCTCAACGGGAAGATGACAGGAGCGTCCACTATCTGATGGGCCGGATACGGTTACTAGCCCATATGGGATTAACCATGATTGGAGTCATGGCCACATGCATTACGCGAGGGGTGCAGCCGCTCCAATATAGGGGCCACCCCATGTGGGATTTCAACGGGGAGAATGACGCCACCCGTAATGGCCGCACGGGGCCGGGATCGGCTGCCGATCTGGTGAAGATCCTGTCCGGCTTGTACAAGGGGGACAAGGAGGACTTCCTCCGCACGAATCCATTGAATGGATTCTCCATGAATAACCCTCGGAGCTGGGTAAGCGGACGCTTATATATTTGATCCGTGCTTTCAAAGATAAGTGTCTTACTTTATGATTTCAGCGCAGGTACTGCGCCGGGATGTGGAGGGCATAGAAAGCCCAACTCCACAACCCGAGGATCCGGGAAGATCCCTTGATCCGGCCTCCGAAGAGGATCCGGACATAAAGGTGGAATTGATTGACGGGGTGTTCCACCAGCTCAGCATAGACAATGCTTTAGTCGCCATTATGGCTGACTACCCTGGTTTATGTCTGGCTTCCCAGGTGAGTACGACCGAAGTCCTGACACCGTTACTTTTTTAATGCTTATTTCTGACCACCGTGTACCAATGGTGCTTCGCAGGAGGTGCCTTTACGGCGGGAAGCCGAGCCCGCAGCGACTGACCAAACGAGGTCAGTGCGGCCTAGCAGGCGGAAGAGGAGTGCGGCGCGAATCGAAACGTTGCTGCAAAGGTATGGTGCACCATTGTCTTTTAAGGGAAAGACTCCTGGGAGGTATATTAATGCTCATGATTCTTCTAGGAGAAAGAGCGCTCGCCGGACTGAGTCCGGAGAGGGTGCCAACCAAGCCTCCGCCAGCCAGGCTCCTGGTCCGGAGGGGGAGGCGAGCGCAAGGCGCGAGCCGGATGCTCCTCTAAGGGAGGATGCCGACAGGTTGTCCGCCACCAGGTCTGAGGTGGAGAGCACCATGAATCATAGGCGCCGTCGGACAGTTCTTCGTGACGCGTGTTTCTCCCCAGAGGCGTTGAATGCCTTTAATGCGGGAGACGTGCACCTCCGTGCTGCTCAAGATGGTTTAACCAGAGCCACGGAGCAATATGTAAAAGACATACGGGTGAGGAATTTTAATAGTTATATATGCCAGTAGCCCCCGAGACTTAAAATAGTTAAACTAACTGATTTAAGGATCATTTGTTATGCAGGATCTTATCGAGAAGAATACCCACCTGTCCCAGGAGCTTCAAGAATGCAAGGCCCAACTTGAGGCCGCACTAGCCGCTGCCGGGGGAGCCACGGAGACCCCCTCTGGTAATTCATATTTTGAAAAGAAGTAGTTTATGAAGTGCGGCGTGTGTGTATAGTCTGACAATAATATTGCAGAGGGTGCCGGACTAGATCCGGACAAGCAACACCTGCTGCGCCAGTTGAAGGCCGGCGAGAAGGTGCTTATGAGGGTGCAGTAGGAGAGGAACAAACTCCAAGATGCCAATACCCAGCTGGGCGAAGAACTAAAAGATGTTCGGGTCCAGCTGTCTAACTCCGTAAAGGAGAATTGGCGGCTTCGTCGTGGCAATTATAGTAAGTGCTGGAGCAAATTCTTTTGAAAAGAAGAGTTCGGCGAGGAAGTCGATTGACGGAAATGTGTCTGTAGGCGTGCTCACGGGTCGTCCGGCAGAGGAGATGCCTGGTTCCATGGGAAACCCTCTTCCCGAGCTGCTGCAACTGCACGAACGTGTTCGGCAGGCGATGAGCGGCGTCGTTCAGGCCTTATGGCCTTCCGTCTCCCTACCCGAGGGTCTTGGAGGGCTTGCTGAGAAGCTTCAGGGAGTACGGCGGCGTCTCCGTCTGTGGAAGATATCGGCCTGCCGTCAAGGTGCCAGGGAGGCCTGGGCCATGGTGAAGACGTGGTACCCGAAGGCTGACCCAAACCACATGGCCGAGGTCGGACCTGTGGGGCCCGATGGGAAGGAGATCCCTGTGAGCCTGATGTATGGCCTAGTAGAGTTGGCCGCGAAATATTCCCAACAGGACTGTAAATTAGACAGCCTGTTAGATGGGATTGAAGAGGAGTACAATCAGTCAGTTTGACGATGTAATTTTAAAATGGCATGTAAAATGCCTTCTAGATGGATTGTAGATCGTTTGTCTTTGCGGACCTTTTCGCTTCAACCTCGGGACCCAACAGTCCGGAGTGTGTCCGAATACCCTTACAGTTATAAAAGAACCGGGGCATGCATGGAGACAAGGCGTAGGGGTCATAATTGCTTTATCAGACAAGTGCCCAACTAGCTATGTTATATTA
Source organism: Triticum dicoccoides (assembly GCF_002162155.2). NCBI lineage: Eukaryota > Viridiplantae > Streptophyta > Magnoliopsida > Poales > Poaceae > Triticum > Triticum dicoccoides. The sequence continues at coordinate 427,740,165 of NC_041389.1, forward strand.
CATGGTTAGTAAGAAACATCTTCCAGGGAGAATAGTTCCGTTAAGGGTTCCTTTCCCTGGGAGGCATGCCCTAAAGTGCATGTCCGGACTGCGAAAATAGCAGAAAAAGCATCTGGGGGCAGATAAATAGGTAAGTAATAAATCATCTTTCAGGTCACCGACCGAATATTCCCTTAAGAACGCTATCCTTCGGCTTCACCCAGTCTGAGGTACACATCTGGCTGACCCGGCAGTAACAATCGCAGAGGTGCTCCCTTTACCTCCTAGCTGAACAATCGGGAACGTAGGGTTAAGCACAGGAGCCAGGCAACCCGGCTTGGCCAAAACTTAAGTCATATCGATGCATATAATGGTGATCAAAAGGTACATGCGGAAGTGTGACACATGTGTTGGGCATGAAGCCCATATAAATAAGCTTCTGTTAAAGAAGCCCCCAGGTATAACGAGTGTGAGTAGCCCATCGAGTGAGTGCGAACAAAGCGCAGATCAGCCCTCAAGAGGCTTGTACTGAGAGGGGGAGGAAAAAGGAGGGAAAGCAAAGACAGTGAAAAAAATATGAAAGGTGGACGGAGGAAGGAGACGAACCCTGAGTCCGGCGCTAGGCGTAAAATCTTCGGAGACGGGCTGCGTTCCATGGGTTTGGCTCAAGTCGGTTGTCAGATGCGTTGCGTAGACGGTATGCACCGCCGGTAAGGACTTGGTCGATGATGAAGGGACCTTCCCATTTGGGCTTAAGTTTGTCCTTTTTCTTGTCCGGCAGGCGTAGAACTAGCTCGCCAACATTGTAAGTTTTGGCCCGTACTTCCCTGCTTTGATATCTTCGAGCCTGCTGTTGATAGAATGCGGAATGAGATTTTGGCACGTCGCGCTCCTCCTCTAAAGCGTCCAAACTGTCCTGCCGATCCAACTCGGCTTCTCTTTCCTCGTACATGCGCACGCGAGGTGAGTCATGAATTATATCGCAGGGCAAGACTGCCTCAGCGCCGTATACCATCAAAAATGGTGTGAATCCGGTAGTGCGGTTTGGCATGGTCCGCAGCCCCCAGAGTACAGAGTCAAGCTCCTCTACCCAGTGCGTGTTAGATTCCGTGAGGGACCGCACTAATCTGGGTTTAATGCCGCTCATTATTATACCATTTGCTTGTTCCACTTGACCGTTAGTTTGAGGGTGGTAGACTGAGGCGTAGTCGAGCTTGATGCCCATGTTTTTGCACCAGAGTTTAACCTCGTCGGCCGTGAAATTCGTGCCGTTATCAGTGATGATGCTGTGGGGGACGCCAAAACGGTGTACTACCCCGGATATGAAGTCTATCATAGGTCCGGATTCTGCCGTTTTAACCGGCTTGGCCTCTATCCATTTGGTGAATTTGTCCACCATGACCAATAAGTATTTGTGCTTGTGGGTTCCCCCTTTAAGGGGTCCAACCATGTCAAGCCCCCAGACCGCGAACGGCCAAGTGATGGGTATATTTTTGAGGGCGGTGGGTGGCATGTGGCTTTGATTAGAAAAGAGCTGGCAACCAACGCATCGTTGGACTAAGTCCTGAGCATCTGCCCGGGCTGTCGGCCAATAAAATCCTGTACGGAAGGCCTTGCCTACAAGGGCCCGGGCTGCAGCGTGGTGCCCGCGGAGTCCGGCGTGAATTTCAGCCAGGAGATTTTGCCCTTCCTCTTCGGAGATACACCTTTGAAGGACTCCGGTTGTGCTTTTCTTATAAAGTTCTCCCTCATGGACCTTGTAGGCTTTAGATCGCCGAACTATGCAGCGGGCCTCATTTTGGTCTTCGAGAAGTTCCTGCCTGATTAAGTAGGCTAGGAATGGTTCCGTCCACGGGGCAATTACTGCCATTATTTCGTGGGCTGAAGGTGTTATTTCATTGGCTGAGCCACCGATTGTGTCAGAATGTTCTGTGTTGGGTGGTGCAATTGGTTTCGAGTTGTTATTTCCGGACTCCTCTTCCCATAATACGGATGGCTTAAAGAGCCGTTCCAGGAAGATTTTTGGAGGGACGGCATCACGTTTTGCGCCGATGCGTGCCAACACGTCTGCTGCCTGGTTATTATCCCGGGCTACATGGTGGAATTCGAGTCCCTCGAACTGGGCTGACATTTTTAGCATAGCGTTACGGTAGGCTGCCATTTTCGGATCCTTGGCCTCAAAGTCTCCATTTATTTGGGATATTGCGAGGTTTGAATCCCCGCGCACCTCTAGGCGTTGAATACCCATGGAGATTGCCATCCGGAGGCCATGTAGAAGGGCCTCGTATTCGGCTGCATTGTTGGAGTCCATGTACATTATTTGAAGTACGTATTGGACTGTGTCTCCGGTTGGGGACGTCAAGACGATGCCAGCCCCCAAGCCAGCCAACATTTTGGAGTCGTCGAAATGCATGATCCAATTGGAGTATGCGCCGTACTCTTTAGGGAGTTCGGCTTCGGTCCATTCAGGGATGAAGTCAGCTAAAACTTGCGACTTCATAGCTCGCCGTGGTTTGTAGGTTATGTCAAATGGTAAGAGCTCAATGGCCCATTTCGCAATCTTGCCCGTCGCGTCACAATTATTTATAATATCGTTGAGAGGTACTTCGGAGGCCACCGTTATGGAACACTCTTGAAAGTAGTGTCGCAGCTTCCGGGATGCCATGAACACCGCATACGCTATCTTTTGATAATGTGGGTACCTGGACTTGCATGGAGTTAAGACAGTGGATACGTAGTACACTGGTTTTTGAAGAGGGAATTTGTGCCCTTCTATTTCTCGTTCGACGACGAGTGCGGCGCTGACAACTTGATGTGTTGTCGCGATGTATAATAACATGGGTTCGCCCAGGTTGGGCGCGGCCAGGACCAGATTTGTTGCCAATATGGTCTTAATTTCTTCGAGTCCGGCCGTGGCAGCATCCGTCCATTCAAAGTGTTCGGTGCACCAGAGGAGGCGATAGAGGGGCAGCGCCTTTTCTCCCAATCGGGAGATGAAGCGGCTTAGAGCCGCCACGCATCCAGTTAGTTTTTGTATTTGCTTGAGGTTTTTTGGGATATCCAATTGCGACAGAGCCCGGATCTTGGCTGGGTTTGCTTCAATTCCTTTGCCGGATACAATGAAGCCCAAGAGCTTTCCGGCTGGTACGCCGAAAACACATTTTTCCGGGTTGAGCTTAACGTCGTATGCTCAGAGGTTGTCGAATGTAAGCCTCAAATCGTCTACTAGAGTTTCGACATGTTTGGTCTTAACGACCACATCGTCTATGTATGCCTCCACTGTTTTGCCTATCTGGGTAGCCAGACATGTCTGAATCATGCGCTGATATGTTGTGCCGGTGTTTTTGAGTCCGAAGGGCATTGTGTTGAAGCAGAATGGTCCGTATGGAGTAATGAATGCCGTTGCGGCCTGGTCTTTTTCCGCCATCTTGATTTGATGGTATCCGGAGTATGCGTCGAGGAAGCACAATGAATCGTGCCCTGCGGTGGCGTCGATGATCTGGTCAATGCGAGGGAGAGGGAAAGGGTCCTTTGGACAGGCCTTGTTAAGGTCTTTGAAATCTACATAAAGGCGCCAGGATTTGTCCTTTTTTGGTACCATTACCAGGTTAGCTAGCCAGTCCGGATGTTTTATATCTCTGATGAATCCGGCTTCTAAGAGTTTGGCTAGCTCCTCTCCCATTGCCTGTCTTTTGGGTTCGGAAAATCGCCGAAGAGCCTGTTTGACTGGCTTGAATCCTTTTAGGATATTTAGTCTGTACTCTGTCAGCCTGCGTGGGATTCCTAGCATATCTGAAGGGTGCCAGGCGAAAATGTCCCAATTTTCCCGAAGGAATTCTCGTAGTGCGGCTTCTACATCAGGATTTAATTGTGCCCCAATGGAGGCCGTCTTTGTGGGGTCCGTTGGATGGACCTGGAATTTGACTATTTCGTTTGCTGGTTTAAAAGAGGTGGACTTAGACCTCTTATCGAGTATCACATCATCCCTATCCACCGTGGAGCGCAACGCAGTGAGTTCCTCTGCCGCTAGGGCTTCGGATAATGCCTCTAGGGCCAGTGCGGTTGTCTTATTTTCAGCGCGGAGTGCTATATCTGGATCACTGACAAGAGTGATTATTCCATTGGGACCGGGCATTTTGAGCTTCATGTACCCGTAATGAGGTATAGCTTGGAAGATTGTGAATGCCTCTTGCCCTAACAAGGCGTGATATCCGCTGTCGAATGGGGCCACTTCGAACGTGACCTCTTTGGACCTGTAATTGTCCGGCGAGCCAAACACTACGTCTAGTGTGATTTTTCTTGTGCAGCGTACTTCTCGACTAGGGATTATTCCCCTGAAGGTTGTGCTGCTTCGCTCAATGCGGCTCCAGTCAATTTCCATTTTTTGAAGGGTTTCCTCGTAGATGAGGTTTAATCCGCTACCGCCATCCATGAGTACCTTGGTAAGACGAAAGCCGTCCACTATTAGACTGAGGACCAATGCGGCTGGTGCTCGAGCTGTTCGGAATTTAGATTTGTCGCTGGCATTGAAGGTGATAGCCGTGTCGCTCCATGGATTTGTTGTTGCTACTTGGTAGACTTCGGCGAGGCTGCGGATTGTTCGCTTCCGCATGTTATTTGATGCGAAAGTCTCGAAGACTGTTAATACTGTACTGGTACTGCTGAGCTGGTTGCCCGGGGCTAGAAAGCCTTCACCACTTTTGGCCACCCGCCGTAGTATCCAACATGCTGGAAGGCTATGTGTTGGAGTGGCGCACTCCGTACTGTGGATTTTGCAGGGTCCATTGAGCCATCCCTCCAGTACGTTTCCGTGCCCTTTAGGGGGTTTTTGCTTTTTGGTTTTTAACCCAGGTGCTTGAGTATGACACACCCTTTTATTTCTGACTGGGGTTGTATTCAGGGCCGGATTGTCCCAAAACCTGGTTTTGGTTTTCCAGGCACTCTCCATCGCACAATATTTTTGTACAATGGTCACTAGATCGGTGAAGCGTGTAACTTCGCGACGACTTATGGCGTTCATGATTCCCTTGTCTGTGCAATTGTTGCAGAAAATTGAAATCACGCTTTCTTCACGGCAGTCCTTTATCCTGTTCATAACCAGGAGGAATCTGGCCCAGTAATGATGTACTATTTCATCGGGATCTTGCCGTATTTGAGATAGATCGCTTATGTTTGGGTGGGCAGGTGGAATTAAATTTGGAACCCCGCCCGATCTGAGGATCAAAGGCCAAGAAGTTTCCGGATTTGGAAGCTTGGTTTGTTGGATGTTTTCCAACAAATCTGGTCCGATGCCTGACTTTAGGTTCAGTATTTGATTGACATCCGTCCCTCCGCGGGAATCCGGCATGGAGGGATCGGGAATCCGGACATAGCTGGTTTTTAACATAGAAGAAGAGTCGCCGCATTGTTCCTCTACCACAACAACATGGTGGGTAGCCTGGGGAGAGTTAATTTCTCTCAGATCGGTTTTAAGCCCAATCTGATCGTAGTCTGTAGCGACTCCCAGGGCGGCGATGCGATCCAAGAGCTTGTTTACGGAGGAGAGCTCCATCGGATCTAGCTGCTCGGCGAATTCCGAGCTGACGTGAAGATCGCTTTTGATGACCTGAGAGGTCATTGTCAGAGCGGTGGCCGAACAGGCGGTCATAAGAAAACCACCTAGCCGGATAGTTTGGCCGGCGGCCAAAGCTCCCTTGACGACGGCGCCGTCTTTAAAGATGGGAAAAGGCATCCTTCCTGATTGTGACGGCACAGAGGAACTCTCAACGGGAGCACCAATGTCGGTGTCAAAACCGGCGGATCTCGGGTAGGGGGTCCCAAACTGTGTGTCTAGGCGGATGGTAACAGGAGACAAGGGACACGATGTTTTACCCAGGTTCGGGCCCTCTTGATGGAGGTAAAACCCTACGTCCTGCTTGATTAATATTGATGATGTGTGTTACAAGAGTAGATCTACCACGAGATCAAGGAGGCTAAACCCTAGAAGCTAGCCTATGGTATGATTGTTGGCCGTCCTACGGACTAAAGCCATCTGGTTTATATAGACACCGGAGAGGGCTAGGGTTACACAGAGTCGGTTACAATGGTAGGAGATCTACATATCCGTATTGCCAAGCTTGCCTTCCACGCCAAGGAAAGTCCCATCCGGACACGGGAAGAAGTCTTCAATCTTGTATCTTCATAGTCTTGGTGTCCGTCCAATGATGATAGTTCGGCTATACGGACACCCCCTAGTCCAGGACTCCCTCAATCACCGTTGTGGTTTTGTGCCATAGGTAAGAACGGTTCTTTCGAGAAGCCCATAGCAGCCATGTAAAACTTGCAACAACAAAGTAGAGGACGGCTAACATGTTTTTGCAGGGCAAGTTGTGATGTGATATGGTCAAGACATGATGTGATATATGTTATAGTATGAGATGATCATGTTTTGTAAAAGTTATTGGCAACCGGCAGGAGCCTTATGGTTGTCTCTTTATTGCACTGTTCAAGATATCTTTCGATATTCTGATAAATCGGCCGATTTATCGCTTACCGTTGTCTGACCGATAAGATAAATCAGCCAATAAATTAGCCGATATGGTGATAAATCGACCGATATGCCGATAAATTGGCCGATTTATCCCTTATCTTGGGTCGACCGATAAGTTCCCGATAAGTGATATCCCCAACATTGCTTTATTGTATGAAATGCAAACGCCATGTAATTGCTCTACTTTATCACTATGCGGTAGCGATTGTTGTAGAAGCAATAGTTGGCGAGATGACCACAACGCAACAATGGAGATCAAGGTGTCGAGTAGGTGACAATAATGGAGATCATGATGATGCTTTGCAGATGGAGATCAATAGCACAAGATGATGATGGCCATATCATGTCACATATTTTGATTGCATGTGATGTTTATCTTTATGCATCTTATTTTGCTTAGTACGGCAGTAGCATTATAAGATGATCCCTTAACTAAATTTCAAGGTATAAGTGTTCTCCCTGAGTATGCACCATTGTGACAGTTCATCGTGCTGAGACACCACATGATGATAGGGTGTGATAGGCTCTACATTCACATACAACGGGTGCAAGACAGTTTTGCACATGCGGAATTCTCGGGGTTAAACTTGACGAGCCTAGCATGTATAGACATGGCCTCGGAACACTGGAGACCGAAAGGTCAAACGTGAATCATATAGTAGATATGATCAACATAGAGATGTTCACCATTGATGACTACTCCATCTCACGTGATGATCGGACATGGTTTAGTTGATTTGGATCACGTATAATTTAGATGACTTGATGGATGTCTATCTAAGTGGGAGTTCTTAAGTAATTTGATTAATTGAACTTAACTTATCATGAATTTAGTCCTGATAGTATTTGCATATCTATGTTGTAGATCAATGGCCCGTGTTACCGTTCCCTTGAATTTTAATATGTTCCTAGAGAAAACTAAGTTGAAAGATGATAGTAGCAATGATGCAGACTGGGTCCATGATCTGAGGATTATCCTTATTGCTGCAAAGAAGAATTATGTCCTTAATGCACCGCTAGGTGACAGACCTATTGCAAAGATGCAGGCGTTATGAACGTTTGGCAAGCTCGATATGATGATTACTTGACAGTTTAGTGCAGCATGTTTTACGGCTTAGAATTGGGACTTCGAAAATGTTTTGAACCCCACGGACCATATGACATGTTCCAAGAGCTGAAATTGGTATTTCAGACTCATACCCATGTCGAGAGGTATGAGACCTCTGACAAGTATTTTGCCTACAAGATGGAGAGGAATAATTCAGCTAGTGAGCTAGTGCTCAGAATGTCTGGGTACTACAATCAATTGAATCAAGTGGGAGTTAATCTTCCAGATAAGATAGTGATTGACAGAGTTCTAGCCACTATCACCAAGCTACTAGAACTTCATGATGAACTATAATATGCAAGGGATGAAAAAAAATGATTCCTGAGCTTTTTGCCATGCTGAAATCGACAAAGGTAGAAATCAAGAAAGAGCATCAAGTGTTGATGGTTAAAAAGACCACTACTTTCAAGAAAAAGGGCAAGGGAATGAAAGGAAACTTCAAGAAGAATGGCAAGCAAGTTGTCACTCCCATGAAGAAGCCCAAAGCTGGACGTAAGCCTGAAACGAGTGCTTCTACAGCAAAGGAAATGGTCACTTGAAGCGGAACTACCCAAAATATTTGGCGTATAAGAAGGATGGCAAAGTGAACAAAGGTATATTTGATATACATGTTATTGATGTGTACCTTACTAGTGCTCGTAGTAGCCCCTGGGTATTTGATACCTGTTAGGTTGCTAAGATTAGTAACTCGAAACAGGAGTTGCAAAATAAATGGAGACTAGTTGAGGGTGAAGTGATGATGTGTGTTGGAAGTGGTTCAAAGATTGATATGATCATCATCGCACACTCCCTATACTTTTGGGATCAATGTTGAACCTAAATAAATGTTATGTGGTGTTTGCGTTGAGCATGAACAAGATAGGATCGTGTTTATTGCAATACGGTTATTCATTTAAGACTGAGAATAATTGTTATTCTGTTTACATGAATAAAACCTTTTGTGGTCATACACCCAATGTTAATGGGTTATTGAGTCTCAATCATAGTGATACACATATTCATAATATTGAAGCCAAAAGATGCAAAGTTGATAATGATAGTGCACTACATACTTGTGGCACTGCCATTTAGGCCATATTGGTGTAAAGTGCATGAAGAAACTCCATGCAGATGGACTTTTGGAATCACTTGATTATGAATCATTTGATACTTGTGAACCATGCCTCACGGAAAAAATGACTAAAACTCCATTCTCCAGGACAATGGAGCGAGCCAATGACTTATTAGAAATAATACATACCGATGTATGTGGTCCGATGAGTGTTGAGGCACGTGATACGTCTCCAACGTATCTATAATTTTTTATTATTCCATGCTATTATATTACCCGTTTTGGATGTTTATGGGCTTTACTATACACTTTTATATCATTTTTTGGGACTAACCTACTAACTGGAGGCCCAACCCGAATTGTTGTTTTTGCCTATTTCAGTGTTTCGCAGAAAAGAAATATCAAATGGAGTCCAACCGGAATGAAACCTTCACGAGCGATCTTTTTGGAACAAATGCAATCCAGGAGACTTGGAGTGGACATCAAGAAGCAGCCAAGGCTGCCACGAGGGTGCAAGGCGCGC
>NC_041389.1:427749876-427792458 GCF_002162155.2 Triticum dicoccoides
GGCTCCCCTAATCGACTTCCTTCGCATATATATATCTACGTACCCCAAAAACATCTAGTACCACCACGAAAACTATTTCCACCGCCGCAACCTTCTGTACCCATGAGATCCCATCTTGGAGCCTTTTCTGGTGCTCCGTCGGAGGGGGAATAAATCACGGAGGGCTTCTACATCATCACCAAGGCCTCCCCAATGAGTTGTGAGTAGTTTACCACAGACCTTCGGGTCCATATTTATTAGCTAGATGGCTTCTTCTCTCTCTTTGAATCTCAATACAAAGTTCTCCTCGATCTTCTTGGAGATCTATTCGATGTAACTCTTTTTACGGTGTGTTTGTCGAGATCCGATGAATTGTGGGTTTATGATCAAGTTTATCTATGAGAAATATTTGAATCTCCTCTGAATTATTTTATGTATGATTGGCTATCTTTGCAAGTCTCTCTGAATTATCAGTTTGGTTTGGCCTACTAGATTGATCTTTCTTGCAATGGGAAAAGTGCTTAGCTTTGGGTTTAATCTTGCGGTGTCCTTTCCCAGTGACAGCAGGGGTAGCAAGGCACGTATTGTATTGTTGCCATCAAGGGTAAAAAGATGGGGTTTATATCATATTGCTTGAGTTTATCCCTCTACATCATGTCATCTTGCTTAATGCGTTACTCTATTCTTATGAACTTAATACTCTAGATGCATGCTGGATAGCGGTCGATTTGTGGAGTAATAGTAGTAGATGCAGGCAGGAGTCGGTCTACTTGTTGCGAATGTGATGCCTATATACATGATCATGCCTAGATATTCTCATAACTATGCACTTTTCTATCAATTGCTCGACAACAATTTGTTCACCCACCGTAATACTTATGCTATCTTGAGAGAAGCCACTAGTGAAACCTATGGCCCCTGGGTCTATTGTATATCATATAAGTTTCCGATCTACTTTATTTTGCAATCTTTACTTTTAAATCTATATCATAAAAATACCAAAAATATTTATCTTATCATATTATCTGTATCAGATCTCACTTTCGCAAGTGGCCATGAAGGGATTGACAACCCCTTTATCGTGTTGGTTGCAAGGTTCTTGTTTGTTTGTGTAGGTGTGGGGGACTTGCGTGGAGCCTCCTACTGGATTGATACCTTGGTTCTCAAAAACTGAGGGAAATACTTACGCTACTTTGCCGCATCACCCTTTCCTCTTCAAGGGAAAAACCAACGCATGCTCAAGAGGTAGCAAGAAGGATTTCTGGCGCCGTTGCCGGGGAGGTCGCTCAAGTCAAGACATACCAAGTAACCATCACAAACTCATCTCCCTTGCATTAAATTATTTGCCATTTGCCTCTCGTTTTCCTCTCCCCCACTTCACCCTTGCCGTTTTATTCGCCCTCTCTTTTCCGTTCGCCTCTTTTTCGCTTGTCTCTTGTGTGCTTGTGTGTTGGATTGCTTGTCACAATGGCTCAAGATAATACTAAATTGTGTGACTTTTCCAATACCAATAATAATGATTTCCTTAGCACTCCGATTGCTCCTCTTAATGATGTTGAATCTTGTGAAATCAATGCTGCTTTGTTGAATCTCGTTATGGAAGATCAATTCTCCAGCCTTCCTAGTGAAGATGCCGCTACTCATCTAAACAACTTTGTTGATTTGTGTGATATGCAAAAGAAGAAAGACATGGATAATGATATTGTTAAATTGAAGTTATTTCCGTTTTCGCTTAGAGATCATGCTAAAACTTGGTTTTCATCTTTGCCTAAAAATAGTATTGATTCACGGAATAAGTGCCTGCTTTTATCTCTAAGTATTTTCCACCCGCTAAGATCATCTCTCTTAGAAACGATATTATGAATTTTAAGCAACTTGATCATGAGCACGTTGCACAATCTGGGGAGAAGATGAAATTAATGATATGTAATTGCCCTACACATGGTTTGAATTTATGGATGATCATACAAAAAATTTATGCCGGATTAAATTTTGCCTCTAGAAATCTTTTGGATTCGGCCGCGGAAGGCACTTTTATGGAAATCACTTTAGGAGAATCTACTAAACTCCTAGATAATATTATGGTTAATTATTCTCAACGGCACACCGAAAGATCTACTAGTAAAAAGGTTCATGCAATAGAAGAAATTAATGTTTTAAGTGGAAAGATGGATGAACTTATGAAAGTGCTTGCTACTAAGACTGCTCCTATTGATCCTAATGATATGCCTTTGTCTACTTTGATTGAGAATAATAATGAATCTATGGATGTGAATTTTGTTGGTAGGAATAATTTTGGTAACAATGCGTATAGAGGAAACTTTAATCCTAGGCTGTTTCCTAGTAATTCCTCTAATAATTATGGTAATTCCTACAATAACTCTTATGGAAATTTTAATAAGATGCCCTCTGATTTTGAGATTAGTGTTAAAGAATTTATGAATTCTCAAAAGAATTTCAATGCTTTGCTTGAAGAAAAATTACTTAAAGTTGATGAATTGGCTAGGAACATGGATAGAATTTCTCTTGATGTTGATTCTTTGAAACTTAGATCTATTCCACCTAAGCATGATATCAATGAGTCTCTCAAAGCCATGAGAATTTCCATTGATGAGTGCAAAGAAAGAACCGCTAGGATGCATGCTAAGAAAGATTGCTTTGTAAGAGCGTGTTCTTCTAGTTTTCATGATAATAATGATGAAGATCTAAAATTTATTGATGTGTATCCTATTAAATCCTTGTTTTTCAATATGAATCTTAATAATGATGGGAATGGAGATGAGTCAACTTTAGTTAAAAGGCGTCCCAATGATTCAGAGTTTTCAGATCTTGATGCTAAGTTTTGTAAAAGTGGTATTGGAGAGATCAAAACTTTACATAGCAATGAACCCACTACTTTGGATTTCAAGGAATTTAATTATGATAATTGTTCTTTAATAGATTTTATTTCCTTGTTGCAATCCGTGTTGAATTCTCCTCATGCTTATAGCCAAAATAAAGCTTTTACTAAACATATCATTGATGCTTTGTTGCAATCTTATGAAGAAAAACTTGAATTTGAAGTTTCTATCCCTAGAAAACTTTATGATGAGTGTGAACCTACAATTAAAATTAAAATAAAAGATCATGAATGCTATGCTGTGTGTGATTTGGGTGCTACTGTTTCCACCATTCCAAAAACTTTATGTGATGTGCTAGGTTTCCGTGAATTTGATGATTGCTCTTTAAACTTGCACCTTGCGGATTCCACCATTAAGAAACCTATGGGAAGTATTACTGATGTTCTTATTGTTGCAAATAGGAATTATGTGCCCGTAGATTTTATCGTTCTTGATATAGATTGCAGTATTTCATGTCCTATTATTCTTGGTAGACCTTTCCTTAGAACGATTGGTGCAATTATTGATATGAAGGAAAGAAATATTAGATTCCAATTTCCATTAAGGAAAGGCATGGAACACTTTCCTAGAAAGAAAATCAAATTACCTTATGAATCTATTATGAGATCCACTTATTAATTGAATAGCAAAGATGGCAATACTTAGATCTATTCTCGCTTTTATGCCTAGCTAGGGGCGTTAAACGATAGCGCTTGTTGGGAGGCAACCCAATTTTATTTTTGTTCCTTGATTTTTGTTCCTGTTTAGTAATAAATAATTCATCTTGCCTCTTTTTAGATGTGGTTTTATGTTTTAATTAGTGTTTGTGCCAAGTAGAACCTATAGGATCATCTTGGGTGAAAGTTAATTTGATCTTGCTGAAAAACAGAAACTTTTGCGCACATGAGAAAAATTCTAATAAATCACAGATACGTGATTTTGAGTTGATTCTTTCTGAAGTAGATCAATAGGCAAATTTCCTAGGACTTCCTATTTTGGTAGTATTTTTAGAGTTCCACAAGTATTCTAAAGTTACAGATTGCTACAGGCTGTTCTGTTTTTGACAGATTCTGTTTTTCATGTGTTGTTTGCTTATTTTGATGAATCTATGGCTAGTATCGGGGGGTATTAACCATAGAGAAGTTGGAATAAAGTAGGTTTAACACCAATATAAATAAATAATGAGTTCATTACAGTAACTTAAGTGGTGGTTTTTCTTTCTTGCACTAATGGAGCTCATGAGATTTTCTGATGAGTTTTGTGTTGTGAAGTTTTCAAGTTTTCGGTAAAGATTTGATGGACTATGGAATAAGGAGTAGCAAGAGCCTAATATTGGGGATGCCCATGGCACCCCAAGATAATTCAAGGACATCCAAAAGCCTAAGCTTGGGGATGCCCCGGAAGGCATCCCCTCTTTCGTCTTCGTCTATCGGTAACTTTACTTGGAGCTATATTTTTATTCACCACATGATATGTGTTTTTCTTGGAGATTCTTGTAAGATATGAGTATTTGCTTTTTAGTTTACCACAATCATACTTGCTGTACAGACCTTTTGGGAGAGACACACATGATTTGGAATTTATTAGAATACTCTATGTGCTTCACTTATATCTTTTGAGCTAGACAGTTTTGCTCTAGGGCTTCACTTATATCTTTTTAGAGCGTGGCGGTGGTTTTATTTTGTAGAAATTATTGATCTCTCATGCTTCACTTATATTATTTTGAGAGTCTTTTATAACAGCATGGTATTTGCTATGGTTATAAAATTGGTCCTAGAATGATGGGCATCCAAGTTGGGTATAATAAAAACTATCATAGGAAGTGAATTGAATACTATGATCAACTTGATGCTTGATAATTGTTTTGAGATATAAAGGTGGTAATGTTAGAGTCATGCTAGTTGGGTAATTATGCAATTGATAAATACTTGTGTTGAATTGGCAAGTCCCGTAGCATGCACGTATGGTAAAAGTTGTGTAACAAATTTGTTAAATAGGGTGCTCTTTTGATTGCCTTCCTTATGTGTGGAGGTCGGGATCGCGCGATGGTTAACTCCTACCAACCCTTCCCTTAAGAGCATGCGTAGTAGTACTTTACTTCGAGGGCTAATAAAACTTTTGCAATAAGTATATGAGTTCTTTATGACTAATGTGAGTCCATGGATTATACGCACTCTTATCCTTCCATCATTGCTAGCCTCTACGGTGTCATGCATTGCTCTTTCTCACCTTGAGAGTTGGTGCAAACTTCGCTGGTGCATCCAAACCCCGTGATACGATACGCTCTATCACACATAAACCTCCTGATATCTTCCTCAAAATAGCCACCATACCTTCCTATTATGGCATTTCCATAGCCATTCCGAGATATATTGCCATGCAACTTTCCACCGTTCCGTTTATTATGACACACTTCATCATTGTCATATTGCTTTTGCCTGATCATGTAGTTGACATCGTATTTGTGGTAAAGCCACCATGCACAATTTTTCATACATGTCACTCTTGAGTCATTGCATATCCCGGTACACCGCCGGAGGCATTCATATAGAGTCATATTTTGTTCTAGTATCAAGTTGTAATTCATGAGTCGTAAGTAAATAGAAGTGTGATGATCATCATTTTTAGAGCATTGTCCCTTATAAAAAATAGAAAGGCCAAAAAAGGCCAAATAAAAAAAAGGGAGAAAGGCCAAAAAAAGGCCCAAAAAAAGGGGGACAATGTTACTATATTTTTCCATACTTGTGCTTCAAAGTAGCACCATGGTCTTCATGATAGAGAGTCTCCTATGTTGTCACTTTCATATACTAAGTGGGAATCTTTCATTATAGAACTTGGCTTGTATATTCCAACGATTGGCTTCCTCAAAATTCCCTAGGTCTTCATGAGCAAGCAAGTTGGATGCACACCCACTTAGTTTCTTTTGTTGAGCTTTCATACATTTATAGCTCTAGTGCATCTGTTGCATGGCAATCCCTACTCCTCATGTTGACATCAATTGATGGGCATCTCCATAGCTCGTTGATTAGCCTCGTCAATATGAGACTTTCTCCTTTTTTGTCTTCCCCACACAACCTCCATCATTATATTCTATTCCACCCATAGTTCTATATCCATGGGTTCCGCTCATGTATTGCGTGAGAGTTGAAAAAGGCTAAAGCGTGTTAAAAAGTATGAATCAATTGCTTGGCTGAAACCGGGGTTGTGCATGATGGGAGTATTTTGTGTGATGAAAATGAAACATAGCCTAACTATATGTTTTGTAGGGATAAACTTTCTTTAGCCATGTTATTTTGAGAAGACATGATTACTTGTTAGTATGCTTGAAGTATTACTATTCTTATGTCAATATGAACTTTTATTTTGAATCATTTGGATCTGAACATTCATGCCACAATAAAGAAAATTACATTGAGAAATATGCTAGGTGGCATTCCACATCAAAAATTCTGTTTTTATCATTTACCTACTCGAGGACGAGCAGGAATTAAGCTTGGGGATGCTTGATACGTCTCTAACGTATCTATATTTTTGATTGTTCCATGCTATTATATTACCTGTTTTGGATGTTTATGGGCTTTACTATACACTTTTATATCATTTTTTGGGACTAACCTACTAACCAGAGGCCTAGCCTGAATTGCTGTTTTTTTGCCTATTTCAGTGTTTTGCACAAAAGGAATATCAAACAGAGTCCAAACGGAATGAAACCTTCGGAAGCGATCTTTTTGGAACAAACGCAATCCAGGAGACTTTGAGTGAACGTCAAGAAGCAGCCGAGCCGGCCACGAGGGTGCAAGGCGCGCCCTAGGGGGGCGCCCCCTGCCTCGTGGGCCCCTCGTGGCTCCCCTGCCCGACTTCCTTCGCCTATATATATCTACATACCCCGAAAACATCCAGGAGCAGCATGAAAAACTATTTCCACCGCCACAAACTTCTATACCCGTGAGATCCCAACTTGGAGCCTTTTCCGGTGCTCCGCCGGATGGAGAATCGATCATAGAGGGCTTCTACATCATCACCAAGGTCTCTCCGATGAGTTGTGAGTAGTTTACCACAGACCTTCGGGTCCATAGTTATTAGCTAGATGGCTTCTTCTCTCTCTTTGAATCTCAATAGAAAGTTCTCCTTGATCTTCTTGGAGATCTATTCGATGTAACTCTTTTTGTGGTGTGTTTGTCGAGATCCAATGAATTGTGGGTTTATGATCAAGTTTATCTATGAGAAATATTTGAATCTCCTCTGAATTCTTTTATGTATGATTGGTTATCTTTGCAAGTCTCTTTGAATTATCAGTTTGGTTTGGCCTACTAGATTGATCTTTCTTGCAATGGGAGAAGTGCTTAGCTTTGGGTTCAATCTTGCGGTGTCCTTTCCAAGTGACAGCAGGGGTAGCAAGGCACGTATTGTTTTGTTGCCATTGAGGATAAAAAGATGGGGTTTATATCATATTTCTTGAGTTTATCCCTCTACATCATGTCATCTTGCTTAATGCATTACTCTGTTCTTATGAACTTAATACTCTAGATGCATGTTGGATAGCGGTCGATGTGTGGAGTAATAGTAGTAGACGCAGGCAGGAGTCGGTCTACTTGTTGCGGACGTGATGCCTATATACATGATCATGCCTAGATATTCTCATAACTATGCACTTTTCTATCAATTGCTCGACAGTAATTTGTTCACCCACTGTAATACTTATGCTATCTTGAGAGAAGCCACTAGTGAAACCTATGGCCCCCGGTTCTATTCTCTATCATATAAGTTTCCGATCTACTTTATTTTGCAATCTTTACTTTTAAATCTATATCATAAAAATACCAAAAATATTTATCTTATCATATTATCTCGATCAGATCTCACTTCTGCAAGTGGCCGTGAAGGGATTGGCAACCCCTTTATCGCATTGGTTGCGAGGTTCTTGTTTGTTTGTGTAGGTGCGAGGGACTTGCGTGGAGCCTCCTACTGGATTGATACCTTGGTTCTCAAAAACTGAGGGAAATACTTACGCTACTTTGCTGCATCACCCTTTCCTCTTCAAGGGAAAAACCAATGCATGCTCAAGAGGTAGCAGCACGCGGCGGGTATCGTTATTTATGACCTTCACAAATGATTTGAGCAAATATGGGTATATCTACTTAATGAAACACAAGTCTGAAACATTTGAAAAGTTCAAAGAATTTCAGAGTGAAGTGGAGAATCATAGTAATAAGAAAATAATGTTTCTATGATCTGATCGCGGAGGTGAATATTTGAGTTACGAGTTTGGCCTTCATTTAAATAATGTGGAATTGTTTTACAACTCACGCCACCTAGAACACCACCGCGTAATGGTGTGTCCGAATGTCGTAACTACACTTTATTAGATATGGTGCGATATATGATGTTTCTTACCGATTTACCACTATCGTTTTGGGGTTATGCATTAGAGACAGCCGCATTCACGTTAAATAGGGCACCGTCTAAATCCGTTGAGACGCCGCCGTATGAACTGTGGTTTGGCAAGAAACCTAAGTTGTCATTTCTTAAAGTTTGGGGTTGCGACACTTATGTCAAAAGGCTTCAGCATGATAAGCTCGAACCCAAATCGAAGAAGTGTGTCTTCATAGGATACCCTAAGGAAACAATTGGGTACACCTTCTACCACAAATCCAAAGGTAAGATCTTTGTTGCCAAGAATGGAACCTTCCTAGAGAAGGAGTTTCTCTCGAAAGAAGTGAGTGGGAGGAAAGTAGAACTTGATGGGGTAATTGTACCTTCTCTCAAATTGGAAAGTAGCTCATCAGAGAAATCCGTTCCCGTGATGCCTAAACGAACAAGAGAGGAAGCTAATGATGATGATCATGAAACTTCAGACCAAGTTACTATCGAACCTTGTAGGTCAACCAGAACACGATCGACACCAGAGTGGTACGGTAATCCTATTTTGGAAGTCATGTTATAATACCATGGCGAACCTACGAACTATGAAGAAGCTATGATGAGCCCAGATTCCGATAAATGGCTTGAGGCCATGAAATCTGAGATAAGATCCATGTATGAGAACAAAGTGTGGACTTTGGTGGATTTGCCCAATGATCGGTGAGCCATATAAAATAAATGGATCTTCAAGAAGAAGACTGACGCTGATGGTAATGTTACTGTTTATATAGCTTGACTTGTTGCAAAAGGTTTTCGACAAGTTCAAGGAGTTGACTACTATGAGACTATCTCACCCGTAACGATGCTTAAGCATGTCCGAATCATGTTAGCAATTGCCGCATTTTATGATTATGAAATCTGGCAAATGGACGTCAAAACTGCATTCCTTAATGGATTTCTTAAAGAAGAGTTGTGTATGATGCAACTACAAGGTTTTGTCGATCCTAAAGGTGCTAACAAAGTGTGCAAGCTCCGGCAATCCATCTATGGACTGGTGCAAGCATCTCGGAGTTGGAATATACGCTTTGATTAGGTGATCAAAGCATATGGTTTTATACAAACTTTCGGAGAAGCCTGTATTTACAAGAAAGTGAGTGGGAGCTCTATACAAGAAAGTGAGTGGGAGCTCTATAGCATTTCTAATATTATATGTGGATGACATATTGTTGATTGGAAATGATGTAGAATTTCTGGATAGCATAAAAGGATATTTGAATAAAAGTTTTTCAATGAAAGACCTCGGTGAAGCTGCTTATATATTTGGCATCATGATCTATAGAGATAGATCAAGACACTTGATAGGACTTTCACAAAGCACATACCTTGATAAAGTTTTGAAGAAGTTCAAAATGGATCAGTCAAAGAAAGGGTTCTTGCCTGTGTTACAAGGTGTGAAGTTGAGTAAGACTCAAAACCCAACCACGGCAGTCAAAATAGAGAGAGAATGAAAGTCATTCCCTATGCCTCAGTATAGGTTCTATAAAGTATGACATGTTGTGTACCATGCTGTGTACCACACCTGTTGTGTGCCTTGCCATGAGTTTGGAAAGGGGTACAATAGTGATCCAGGAGTAGATCACTGAACAGCAGTCAAAATTATCCTCAGGTACCTAAAGAGGACTAAGGAAATGTTTCTCGGTTATGGAGGTGACAAAGAGTTCGTCGTAAAGAGTTACGTCGATGCAAGCTTTGACACCAATGTGAATGACTCTGAGTCTCGATCTGGATACATATTGAAAGTTGGAGCAATTCGCTAGAGTAGCTCCATGCAGAGCATTGTAGACAGAAATTTGAAAAATACATATGGATCTGAATGTGGCAGACCCGTTGACTAGACCTCTCTCACAAGAAAAAAATGATCACACCTTAGTACTCTTTGGGTGTTAATCACATGGCGATGTGAACTAGATTATTGACTCTAGTAAACTCTTTCGGTGTTGGTCACATGGCGATGTGAACTATGGGTGTTAAATCACATGGTGATGTAAACTAGATTATTGAATCTAGTGCAAGTGGGAGACTGAAGGAAATATGCCCTAGAGGCAATAATAAAGTTGTTATTTTATATTTCCTTATTTCATGATAAATGTTTATTATTCATTCTAGAATTGTATTAACCGGAATCTTGATACATATGTGGATACATAGACAAAATAACATGTCCCTAGTAAGCCTCTACTAGACTAGCTCGTTGATCAAAGATGGTTAAGTTTCCTAACCATAGACATGTGTTGTCATTTGATAAATGAGATCACATCATTAGGAGAATGATGTGATGGACAAGACACATTCATTAGCTTAGCATTACGATCATTCAATTTTGTTTCTATTGCTTTCTTCATGTCAAATACATATTCCTTTGACTATGAGATTATGCAACTCCCGGGTATCGGAGGAATGCCTTATGTGCTATCAAACATCACAACGCAACTTGGTGATCATAAAGATGCTCTAGAGGTATCTCCAAAGGTATTTGTTGGGTTGGCATAGATCGAGATTAGGATTTGACACTCCGAGTATCGGAGAGGTATCTCTGGGCCCTCTCGATGATACACATCATAGGAAACCTTGCAAGCAAAGTGACTAATGAGTTAGTTGCAGGATGATGTATTACGGAATGAGTAAAGAGACTTTGCCAGTAATGATATTGAACTAGGTATGAAGATACCAACGAGTGAACCTTGGGCAAGTAACATATGATGGACAAAGGGAATAACGTATGTTGTCATAACGGTTCGACCCATAAAGATCTTCGTAGAATATGTGGGAGCCAATATGAGCATCTAGTTTTCGCTATTGGTTATTGATCGGAGAGGCGTCTTGGTCATGTATACATAGTTCTCGAACCTGTAGGGTCCGCACGCTTAACGTTCGATGACGATATAGTATTATATGAGTTATGTGATTTGGTGACCGAATGATGTTCGGAGTCCCAGATGAGATCACAGACATGATGAGGAGTCTCGAAATGGTTGATAGGTAATTGATATATAATAGGAAGGTATTCGGACACCGGAAGTGTTCTGGAGGGTACCGGGTACACATCGGGTCATCGAAAGGGGTTGCGGGCACCCCCGGCAAAAGATTTGGGCCTATTGTGCCAAGAGGGAAAATGCACCAACCACAAGGGGCTGGTGCGGCCCCCATATGGGCCGGCCAAAGAGGAGAAGGAAAGAGGGGAAGGGAAAAAGGAAAAGTAGGAAGTACTACTTCCTTCTTCCCCCTTTCCTTCCCCCTCCGGCAATTTATGGAAGGGGGGCCCCATTTGGGAAAACCCCAAGTAGGATTCAGATCCTACTTGGGGCGCCCCATGTCTGCCTCCCCTCTCCCTCCAACCTATATATATGTGAGGGGGACGCCCTAGCACAACACAACATCAATTATTAGCCGTGTGCGGTGCCCCTCTCCACCGTTTACTCCCACGGTCATATCTTCGTAGTGCTTAGGCGAAGCCCTACGCGGATCACATCACCATCACCGTCACCACGCCGTCGTGCTGACGGAACTCATCTACTACCTCGACAACTTGCTGGATCAAGAAGGTGGGGGACGTCACCGAGCTGAACATGTGCAGAACTCGGATGTGTCGCACGTTCGGTACTCGATCGGTGGATCGCGAAGAAAGTTCGACTACATCAATGATATGTCTCCAATGTGTCTACTTTTCCAAACACTTTTGCCCTTGTTTTGGACTCTAACTTACATGATTTGAATGAAACTAACCCAGACTGACGCTATTTTCAACAGAATTACCATGATGTTGTTTCATGTGTAGAAAACAAAAGTTCTCGGAAATGATTTGAAAATCCTCGGAGACAAGTTTCAGAAAGTATAAAAAATGCTGGCAAAAGATGAAGACCAGGGGGCCCACACCCTGTCCACGAGGGTGGGGGCGCGCCCACCCCCTCTGGGCGCGCCCCCTGTCTCGTGGGCCCCCTGCAGCTCCGCCGACCTCAACTCCAACTCCATATATTCTGTTTCGTGGAGAAAAAAAATCAGAGAGAAAGTTTCATCGCATTTTACGATACGGAGCCGCCGCCAAGCCCTAATCTCTCTTGGGAGGGCTGATCTGGAGTCCATTCGGGGCTCCGGAGAGGGGGATTCGTCGCCATCGTCATCATCAACCATCCTACATCACCAATTTCATGATGATCACCGCCGTGTGTGAGTAATTCCATTGTAGGCTTGCTGGACGGTGATGGCTTGGATGAGATTTATCATGTAATCAAGTTAGTTTTGTTAGGGTTTGATCCCTAGTATCCACTAAGTTCTGAGATTGGTGTTGCTATGACTTTGCTATGCTTAATGCTTGTCACTAGGGCCCGAGTGCCATGATTTCAGATCTGAACCTATTATGTTTTCATGAATATTTGTCTGTTCTTGATCCTATCTTGCAAGTCTATAGTCACCTATTATGTGTTATGATCCGACAACCCCGAAGTGACAATAATCGAGATACTTCTCGGTGATGACCGTAGTTTGAGGAGTTCATGTATTCACTATGTGTTAATGCTTTGGTCCGGTTCTCTATTAAAAGGAGGCCTTAATATCCCTTAGTTTCCACTAGGACCCCGCTGCCACGAGAGGGTAGGACAAAATATGTCATGCAAGTTCTTTTCCATAAGCACGTATGACTATATTCGGAATACATGCCTACATTACATTGATGAATTGGAGCTAGTTTTGTGTCACCCTATGTTATAGCTATTACATGAGGAATCGCATCCGACATAATTATCCATCACTGATCCATTGCCTACGAGCTTTTCATATACTGTGCTTCGCTTATTTACTTTTCCATTGCTATTGTTACAATCACTACAAAACCCAAAAATATTACTTTTGCTATCGTTACCATTACTATCATACTACTTTGCTACTAAATACTTTGCTACAGATACTAAGTTATCCAGGTGTGGTTGAATTGACAACTCAACTGCTAATACTCAAGAATATTCTTTGGCTCCCCTTGTGTCGAATCAATAAATTTGGGTAGAATACTCTACCCTCGAAAGCTGTTGCGATCCCCTACACTTGTGGGTTATCAAGACTAATTTCTGTCGCCGTTGCCGGGGAGCATAGCTCTATTCTCTGAGTCAGTTGGGATTTATATCTGCTGATCACTATGAAGAAATTGAAAGATCAAAGAACTAAAATTTATCCCTCAACTACGAGGGGAGGTAAGGAACTGCCATCTAGCTCTGCACTAGATTCTCCTTCTGTTATGAATAAGCTTGCAACACCTAAACCTGCTACTGCTATGAATTCTGATATGTCGCATGTTATTGATGATGCCACTTCTGCTATGCATGATACTTATGATGAAACTACTTCTATGCTTGATACTACTATGCCATTAGGTGAATTTCTTGATGAACAACTTACTAAGGCTAGGGAGAATGAAATTATTGAAAATGAAATTATTGATGAAAGTGATGATGAAGGTTCTCCTCCTAATTATGAATTGCCTGTTGTTCCTGAGGGTTATGTTATGGATGAAGAAACTGCTAGAGATTTTCTTGCTTGCAATGATAGATCGGATCTTAAGAAATTGTTAGCTAAGCTGAAACAAAAGGCTCTAAATGCTAGAATGAAACATGACCCTGCTTTTTCCACTTCACCTATCTTTGTTACTGATAAGGAATATGAATTCTCTGATGATCCTGAGATTATTACTTTAGTTGAATCCGGTCCTTTTTATGGCACTAAATCTGAAACTGTTGTGGCACATCTTACCAAGTTAAATGATATAGCCACCCTGTTTACTAATGATGAGAAGTCTCGCTATTATTACATCCTTAAGATATTCTCGTTCTCATTAAAGGGTGATGCTAAGACTTGGTTTAATTCTCTTGATCCTGGTTGTGTGCGTAGTCCCCAGGATATGATTTATTACTTCTCTGCTAAATATTTTCCTGCTCATAAGAAACAAGCTACCTTGCGGGAAATATATAACTTTGTGCAAATCGAAGAATAGAGTATCCCACAAGCTTGGGGGAGGCTTATCCGCTTACTTAATGCTTTGCCTGATCATCCACTTAAGAAAAATGAAATACTTGATATCTTTTATAATGGACTAACTGATGCTTCCAAGGACCACTTGGATAGTTGTGCTGGTTGTGTTTTCAGGGAGAGAACAGTCGACGAAGCTGAATTATTATTGAACAATATGTTGACTAATGAAAATAATTGGACTCTTCCTGAGCCAATTCCTGAGGCAATTCCTGAACCAATTAAGCCAACTCCTGAGCCTATTCCTAAACCCACTCCGAAGAAGAGAGGTGTTCTATTTCTCAGTCCTAAAGATATGCAAGAGGCAAAGAAATCAATGAAACAAAAAGGTATTAAAGCTGAAGACGTTAAGAATTTACCTCCTATAGAAGAAATACATGGTCTTAATATACCACCTGTTGAAGAAACACATTGTCTTGGTAAACTGACACAGATAGTGAAGGTAAATTCTCTCTATAGATATGGTAAAGTTGAAATCCCGTCCACTAAATTTCATAGCCCATGCTTAGATGAATTTGATGACTTTATGGATAGACAAGCATATTTCAATGATTATGTTAGTAGACAATTAAAGAATAATGCTTATATGATAGGACGCTTGAATGATTATGTGGCTAGAGTTAAGGGTGAACTTAAACTCACTAGTAAACATGCTTCTATGGTTGCTACTCAAGCTAAGCAAGTACTTAAGGCTCAGAATGAATTGCTAGTTGAACTAAATAATAAACATGACTTTGCTATTAGAGTGGCTACTAGAACTGGTAAAATGACTCGGGAACCTTTGTATCCTAAAGGCCACCCTAAGAAAATTGAACAAGATTCTCAGAATAATAATCTAGATGCTCCTAGTTCTTCTAAGAAGAAGAAAAAGAAAAATAATAGGACTTTGCATGCTTCTAGTGAACCTAATGTAGAAACACCTGAGAATCCTAATAATACTTCTATCTCTGATGATGAAACACAATCCGGAGATGAACATGAACCTGAAGATAATGCTAATAATGATGTTCATGTAGATGCTCAACCTAGTAATAACAATGATATAGAAATTGAACCTGTTGTTGGTCTTGATAACCCACAATCAAGAAACCAACGTTATGATAAGAGAGATTTTGTTGCTAGGAAACATGGTAGGGAAAGAGAACCATGGGTTCAGAAACCCATGCCCTTTCCTCCTAAACCATCCAAGACAAAGGATGATGAGGACTTTGAGCGTTTTGCTGAAATGATTAGACCTATTTTCTTACGCATACGCTTAACTGATATGCTTAAAACAAACCCTTATTCTAAATATATGAAAGATATCATCACTAATAAGAGGAAAATACCTGAAGCTGAGATTTCCACCATGCTTGCCAACTATACCTTTAAGGGTGGAATACCTAAGAAACTTGGTGATCCCGGAGTACCCACTATACCTTGCTCTATTGAAAGAAATTATGTTAAAACTGCTTTATGTGATTTAGGAGCCGGTATTAGCGTCATGCCTCTTTCCTCGTATCGTAGGCTTGAATTAAGTAAGTTGACACCCACTGAGATATCCTTGCAAATGGCTGATAAATCAACTGCTATATCTGTCGGCATTTGTGAGGACGTACATGTTGTTTTTGCGAACGTTACTATCTTAACAGACTTTGTCATTCTTGATATTCCTGAGGACGATAGTATGTCTATTATCCTTGGTAGACCCTTTTTAAATACTGCAGGAGCCATTATTGATTGCAACAAAGGCAATGTCGCCTTTCATGTTAATGGAAATGAGCACACGGTACATTTTCCGAGGAAACAACCTCAAGTTCACAGCATAAATTCTATTGAGAAAATTCCATCAATCATTATTGGAGGTTTTGAATTTCCTCTCTCTACTGTCAAGAAAAAGTATGATATTCTTATTGTTGGGGATGTTCATACCCCCGTTGAGGTAACCTAGTGTCACTTTGAAATTTCTACGGTTCCGTATTATTCGGAATGAGTTTGTTAACAAGACTTGATCAACCTTGTTAGTGGATTCATTTTGATGATCATGAGATTGATGAAACTAGAAGGCACAACCTTCTGTACCCTCTTTTTACTTCCTGTTATTTAAAATAAATAAAGCAAACAGTATTATCTGTCTGTTTTCTGAATTATCCGTGCAATGAAAAATATCCCAAAAATAAAAGTGCTCCAAATGCCCTGCAAATTTAGTATGATTTTTTATGGAATGTTTGAGGATTTTAGGCACTGAAATCACTGCAGGAGGGGCAAGCACCAGGCCATGAGAGTGGAGGGCGCGCCCACACCCCCTGGGCGCGCCCTCCTGTCTCGTGGGCCCCTGGTGACCCCCCTCCACTTATGCCAGCACCCACACACTCCATATTCTTCCCAAAAAATCCCCATCCAGCTCAAGCACGAGTTCTAGCTCATTTTGCTGCGATTTTCGATCTCCTTGCTCAAAGCTCCATTCACAAAACTTCTTTGGGAGATTGTTGCTTGGTATGTGACTCCTCCATTGATCCAATTAGTTTTTGTTCTAGTGCTTTATTTATTGCAAATCCTTGCTGCCTTGATGACCCTGTTCTTGAGCTTGCATGTTAAATTTATGATGTCCCAAGTAATTCTAATGCATGATATAGGCTCTAGGCACTTGTAGGAGTAGTAGTTGCTATCAATCTTGTTTAGTTTTATTTACTTTTATTTTGAAGTTACTAAAATTTCAGAAATTTTCAGAAAATGTTAAGGAGATTTTTGAGGGGCTCTTCTAGCCAAGGCTCCCAGGAAAAACAAGCTAAAGAGAAGGAAAAGGCCAAGTATAATCTTCCTCGCATAGCGGAAATACGGCCGTGTGAATGGCCATGTGATAATTTCTTGAGAGAAGCTGGAATTCATGAAGATTTTTATTCTTTGATCGATAACGCAGGCCTCACCGATTTCCTCCACGACTGAACCGATCAGTATCTCTTACTTACCAATATTTTCGTGCAAAACTTTTATTATTATCCTAAGAAGTCACCGCCTTCAGTATCATTTCATTTATATGATGAATTCAGGGAAATGTCGTTACGTGATTTTTGCGTGGTATGTAGGATACCCTTTGAGGGAAAATTAGAGGAACCACATCCTAGGGATGTAGATGGCTTTGTTAACATTATCACTGTAGGGGATCCAAGGAAGGGTTCTGATGCGAGAATCTCTAGCATACACTTTCCTGTTTTACGCTACTCAGCCATATTTGCTAGTAGATGCTTGATTGGTCGTGGAAATAGTGGAAACTTCAGTGTCCCAGATATTATTATTCTATTCCATGCCTTGTTTGGTGATAATAGTTTTAGTATGGGTGCTGTTATTGCTAAATGTCTAAACCTGATTCGTAAAAAAGGCCCCATCTTTGGAGGTATCTATGCTGCACATCTTGCTAGACATTTTGAGATACCTATTAGGCACTATGAGGAAGAGGAGACAATTTTGCCTCCTTACATTTTAGATTACAGGAGCATGGTAGCACATGAGTTTATTGTTCAAAATGATGATAAGATGCTCTTGTATAACTTGAGATTTAATAAGAAACACAATGAGACTATTATTCTGCCTGCACCTTTGTTGTTTGATTTGACTGCAGATAATTATCTTGTCACGCCGGAAGTGGTGTACGCTCATCGAGGCCAAGCATCCACTCCAGAGCCTGAGCCCGAGCCAGAACCTTAACCGGACCCTTATCGTGCATCATCTTTTCAATGGGATCCTGAGAAGACGGTCGGCCAGTGGTATCCTGATTACACCTCTCAGTACACCGGGGAGAGTAGCCGTGGTCCGTGGCATTAGACCAACTTAGGCCAAAAGCCTAAGCTTGGGGGAGTACGTATTTCTCACCGACTTTACATTCATGTTCACACACTATTCTAGTCATCGATGCTCACACTCTTTCATTGTATTATCCATGCTAGTTTAATTTTATTTTTTTAGTTTTCTTCTTATGTGTTTGATAAACCTTAAGAAAAACCAAAAAATTTAGTTAGCTTAATTTCCATGCTTGTAGTAGAAATTAAAATGAAAACCCAAAAAGATTTCTCGTTCTTCTTTTACTTGTTGGGAGCTTTCTCGTGTAAATAGTTGTCTTTTCTTTTCTTTCCTTTGAGGGTCGAGAGTAGAAGACCATATTGAAAATGTTTAGTGGCTCTCATATGCATGATTGATTATTTAACTTAGAGCCCATATTACCTTGTCTTCTCTCTTGAGTTGAATGCTTGCAGATGCCAGCTTAGTCCAATGCACGTGCACTCTTATTATTATACACATCGTTCGGTCGTGCGAGTGAAAGGCAATAATGACGATATATGATGGACTAATTGAGATGAGAAAAGCTGGTATGAACTCGACCTCTTTTGTTTTTGTAAATATGATGAGTTCATCGTTCCTGATTCAGCTTATTATGAAGTAAACATATTTGCAATGACATTTAGAGATTATAGTTGCTTGTGCCATGCTTGATTAGCTATGAGTTATAATGGTTTACCTTGCGTGCTAACATGCTATTAGAATGATTATGATGTGGTATGATGGGATGGTATCCTCCTTTGAATGAATTGAGTGACTCGACTTGGAACATGTTCACGCATGTAGTTGTAACAAATCAACATAGCATTCATGATATTTATGTTCATGGTGGATTATATCCTACTCATGCTTGTACTCGGTGTGAATTAATTTTAATGCATGTTTATGACTGTTGTCGCTCTCTCAGTTGGTCGCTTCCTAGTCTTTTGCTAGCCTTCACCTGTACTAAGCAGGAATACTGCTTGTGCATCCAAACTCCTTAAACCCCAAAGTTATTCCAATGAGTCCACCGTACCTTCCTATATGCGGTATTTACCTGCCGTTCCAAGTAAATTTGTATGTGCCAAACTCCAAACCTTCAAATGAAATTCTGTTTTGTATGCTCGATCAGCTCATGTTTCAACTAGGGCTGCCTATATCTTCCATGCTAGGTGGGTTATTCTCAAGAGGAGTAGACTCCGCTCCTCATTCACGAGAAAGGGCCGGTAACCGGGATGCCCAGTCCCATGATCCAAAAAGATCAAAGCAAATCAATATAATTAAACAAAACTCCCCCAGGATTGTTGTTAGTTGGAGGCACTCATTGTTTCGAGCAAGCCATGGATTGATGCTTGTTGGTGGTGGGGGAGTATAATCTTTTACCATTCTATGTGGGAACTGCCTATAATGCATGTAATATGGAAGATACAGCCATCTCATAGTTGTTGCGTTGACAGTGAAAGTATGCCACTCAAAATATTATTCAATCTCTATTTTAAAATTAAGCTCTGGCACCCCTACAAATCCCTGGTTCCCTCTGCGAAGGGCCTATCTATTTACTTTTATGTTGAGTCATCACCTTCTTATTAAAAAGCACCCACTGGAGAGCACACTGTCGTTTGCATTCGTTACTATTGGTTTATATTGGGTATGACTTGGCTGGATCTCTTTTACCATGAATTATAATGTTTAGTCAGTCCTTGATCTTTAAAGGTGCTCTGCATTTATGTTTTGCGGTCTCAGAAAGGGCTAGTGAGATACCATTTTGTTATATCATGTTATGATTGTTTTGAGAAAGTGTTGCCATCCGAGTTATATTATTATGGCTCGCTAGCTGATTATGCCATTGATATGAGTAATTGTGAGACCGAGGTGTTATTATGAGTGTGGTTAGTTCATAATATTTGCTGAAACCTGAATGCTGGCTTTGCATGTTTATAACAACAAGAGCAAATAGAGTTTGTAAAAGTTTTTTTATCACTTTCAGTTTATCAACTGGATTGCATGAGGACAAGCAAAGGTTTAAGCTTGGGGGAGTTGATACGTCTCCAATGTATCTACTTTTCCAAACACTTTTGCCCTTGTTTTGGACTCTAACTTGCATGATTTGAATGAAACTAACCCGGACTGACGCTGTTTTCAGCAGAATTACCATGATGTTGTTTCATGTGTAGAAAACAAAAGTTCTCGGAATGACCTAAAAATCCTCAGAGACAAGTTTCAGAAAATATAAAGAATGCTGGCAAAAGATGATGACCAGGGGGCCCACACCCTGTCCACGAGGGTGGGGGGCGCGCCCAATGGCGCGCCCACCCCCTTTGGGCGCGCCCCCTTGTCTCGTGGGGCCCCAGCAGCTCCGCCGACCTCAACTTCAACTCCATATATTCTGTTTCACAGAGAAAAAAAATCAGAGAGAAAGTTTCATCGCGTTTTACGATACGGAGCCGCTGCCAAGCCCTAATCTCTCTCGGGAGGGCTGATCTGGAGTCTGTTTGGGGCTCCGGAGAGGGGGACTCGTCGCCATCGTCATCATCAACCATCCTCCATCACCAATTTCATGATGCTCACCTCCGTGTGTGAGTAATTCCATCGTAGGCTTGCTGGACGGTGATGGGTTGGATGAGATTTATCATGTAATCAAGTTAGTTTTGTTAGAGTTTGATCCCTAGTATCCACTATGTTTTGAGATTGATGTTGCTATGACTTTGCTATGCTTAATGCTTGTCACTAGGGCCCGAGTGCCATGATTTCAGATCTGAACCTATTATGTTTTCATGAATATATGTCTGTTCTTGATCCTATCTTGCAAGTCTATAGTCACCTATTATGTGTTAGGATCCGACAACCCCGAAGTGACAATAATCGGGATACTTCTCGGTGATGACCGTAGTTTGAGGAGTTCATGTATTCACTATGTGTTAATGCTTTGGTCTGGTTCTCTATTAAAAAGAGGCCTTAATATCCCTTAGTTTCCACTAGGACCCCACTGCCACGGGAGGGTAGGACAAAAGATGTCATGCAAGTTCTTTTCCATAAGCACGTATGACTATATTCGGAATACATGCCTACATTACATTGATGAATTGGAGCTAGTTTTGTGTCACCCTATGTTATAGCTATTACATGAGGAATCGCATCCGACATAATTATCCATCACTGATCCATTGCCTACGAGCTTTTCATATACTGTGCTTCGCTTATTTAATTTTCCGTTGCTATTGTTACAATCACTACAAAACCCAAAAATATTACTTTTGATATCGTTGCCATTACTATCATACTACTTTGCTACTAAATACTTTGCTACAGATACTAAGTTATCTAGGTGTGGTTGAATTGACAACTCAACTACTAATACTCAAGAATATTCTTTGGCTCCCCTTGTGTCGAATCAATAAATTTGGGTAGAATACTCTACCCTCGAAAGCTGTTGCGATCCCCTACACTTGTGGGTTATCAAGACTAATTTCTGTCGCCGTTGCCGGGGAGCATAGCTCTATTCTCTGAGTCAGTTGGGATTTATATCTGCTAATCACTATGAAGAAATTGAAAGATCAAAGAACTAAAATTTATCCCTCAACTACGAGGGGAGGTAAGGAACTGCCATCTAGCTCTGCACTAGATTCTCCTTCTGTTATGAATAAGCTTGCAACACCTAAACCTGCTACTGCTATGAATTCTGATATGTCGCATGTTATTGATGATGCCACTTCTGCTATGCATGATACTTATGATGAAACTACTTCTATGCTTGATACTACTGTGCCATTAGGTGAATTTCTTGATGAACAACTTACTAAGGCTAGGGAGAATGAAATTATTAAAAATGAAATTATTGATGAAAGTGATGATGAAGGTTCTCCTCCTAATTATGAATTGCCTGTTGTTCCTGAGGGTTATGTTATGGATGAAGAAACTGCTAGAGATTTTCTTGCTTGCAATGATAGATCAGATCTTAAGAAATTGTTAGCTAAGCTGAAACAAAAGACTCTAAATGCTAGAATGAAACATGACCCTGCTTTTTCCACTTCACCTATCTTTGTTACTGATAAGGAATATAAATTCTCTGTTGATCCTGAGATTATTACTTTAGTTGAATCCGATCCTTTTTATGGCACTAAATTGCTTATTTACTTTTCTGTTGCTATTGTTACAATCACTACAAAACCCAAAAATATTACTTTTGCTATCGTTACCATTACTATCATGCTACTTTGCTACTAAATACTTTGCTGCAGATACTAAGTTATCCAGGTGTGGTTGAATTGACAACTCAACTGCTAATACTCAAGAATATTCTTTGGCTCCCCTTGTGTCGAATCAATAAATTTGGGTTGAATACTCTACCCTCGAAAGCTGTTGCGATCCCCTACACTTGTGGGTTATCAATCAACTGCATTGTGAAACGCTTCCACTTACGGTCTACAAGGGTACATAGACACACACTCTCCCCCTCGTTGCTATGCATCTCCTAGATAGATCTTGCGTGAGCGTAGGATTTCTTTTGAAATTGCATTCTACGTTCCCCAACAGTGGCATCCGAGCCAGGTTTATGTGTAGATGATATGCACGAGTAGAGCACAAAGAATGGTCCAAATGCATGCCACTCGATTGTTTGAGCCAGCTTATCCGTATTGATCATTTACAACATTCATTAAGATCATGGTCATGCCAGACGATCATCCTGTAGAAGAAGCAGTCACAACCTAAAGTGTCCTAAAACTAAGAGATTGACGTCCATTAATTCTCGCATGCCTCACTCTAACACCAGAGGACGCATCGACCTAGAAGGGATTAGGAAGGAGGACCAAGCTACCAAGAGATGCCACAATAACGCTAACATACCCTGCAAAACTTAGCCTCATCATCTGGAATGGATGTTAGGAATCTACATCGACATCCATCAGCACTGCTACATATAACACCACCGAAATGGAAATTTCAAGGAAAAAGTTATTCATTGGGCAGACGTCAATTAATCATTTGATTCTAGAGACACTTAATTGCTTGTCGATGTTGCGAAATGGCCGAAGCAACATAAGATAAACACCTACTTAAAAGTCCCAAAACAAGGAGAAACATGCCTCTTTCCGGTCAGGGCCTATCACACTCCCATACCGACAAAACTAGCTGAAGAGGGGAGAGCGGCAACTTACCGAAGAAGTGATGGCACAGTGCATCCAAAGAGTGCCTCTCTCTAGGAAATGGTTCATGATAAACCATCTCATAGTTTTCATTATTTTGCAATAAACATGACAAAACTATGCCCACACACAATTGAGGAAGTATGCGTACCACAAGGCCATGCCCTGATTGTGACACTCCCAACACACTGGTTGTGTCAATGTCGAGGATCTCACAACATGAGATATATGTACCTAATGCTATCAAATCCCAAGGAATCTTAACATCATCTCTAACAACTTTGTTTTTTGCAATAAATTCCTGATATTAGAGGAGTTGATAAAAACAACTCTCTTTTTTTACAATAATTTTTTTGGTGATCATCAAGAAAACAACCATTTTCACCTATATGGAGGGATAGGTGGCTTCCCCCAATATCATCCCCAATATGGAAACGTCATCAAATTACCTGAAAAGTCACTCCTGCCATCATGCCCGTCTGAAAGTGAAATTTTCACTCAATTACGATTTTGGTGTTGATCAATGATTTGCGAGAACTAATGTCGGTTGCTAAGTTTATCTCAGGACATTGGTGTCTCTCCTTAATCTACGGACATCAGTGACCCCATCTATTCAAAAATGGCAAACTAGGGTGTTCTTCAATGGCTCGAAAAGTTTTTTGGTTACCTTTTGAGTCGTAGGAGCAACCGTACTATTAAGAGGGGTTGCAAGGATTAGGGAGTTGGGGAACTCAATCAAATTCCATACTTTATCTTCCCCAAATATTTAACAATCTTGGAAGGGTTTCTCAAAGAAAGATAGTGCTCCATCCAAAGGTCCAGGTGCCCGGAGTCCTTGTGGTTTGGGTGCCCGAAGGCCTTGTCCTGGTGCCTGGGGTCCCTGGAGCCCTAGGTGCTTGGAGTGTTCTATGAATCTTTGGACAGTCCGGGTGCTCGAGGTCCTGGATCCCTGAGTGCCCGACCCTCTGCTGCCCCCAGGCTTATTTGTCCGGGTGCACGGAGTCTTTGACCCCGGGATCCCGGGGCAGGCCATGATTCTTCGGGTACCCAAACACCTTTAGTCCCGGTTCCCGAAGGTACTCTTGTACAATGACACTGTCTCTTTGTGGGGTATTTATACCAACCCCCCTTCTTCCACCTCTAAACAAAATCTTTACTCAAGCTTTTCCCTCACCATTGACAAACCCTAAAAGCTCAAGATCTCCATCCTCGTCCACCAAAACTCTCCTATACTTTGGGGATTAGAGGATATTCACCCGGTGTACATTCCTACAAAACCGATTTGTGTTCCCCTGGCTCGTTCATCTTCATCAACTTGTTACTCTTGGGTGTTTGGGCACCTCATATGGAAGAGGTCACTACGGAGCCACATTCCATTATGGTGAAGCTTCGTGTTGGTGTTGGGAGCCTCCAATTTAGTTGCGGAGATTGCCCCATCCTTGTTTGTAAAGGATCCGGTTGCGGCCTTCAAGGGCACCGCTAGTGGATGCACAACACCTTGCATCATTCAAGGGCGTGAGAAGAATAGGGTGAGCATTGTGGCTATTTGTGGCGCAGTGTGCCTACATGATACGTCTCCAAGGTATCTATAATTTTTTATTGTTCCATGTTATTATAGTATCAATTTTGAATGTTTTATATGCAATTATATATCATTTTTTGTG
This sequence comes from Triticum dicoccoides, assembly GCF_002162155.2. Taxonomy (NCBI): domain Eukaryota; kingdom Viridiplantae; phylum Streptophyta; class Magnoliopsida; order Poales; family Poaceae; genus Triticum; species Triticum dicoccoides. The sequence continues at coordinate 427,774,768 of NC_041389.1, forward strand.
ACTAACCTAGTAACTTAGTGCCAAGTGTCAATTGTTGTTTTTGCTTGTTTTTGGTTTTCCAGGAAATCAGTATCAAACGAAGTCCAAATGTCACAAAACTTTTTGACGATTTTTTTCTCGACATAAGAGACCCTAGAAGCTTCGGGAGGAAACCAGACGTGCAATGAGCAGGCGACAAGGCACCTGGGCATGCCCAGGGGGCAGGCAAGCCAAAGTACCTTGTGGGCCCCTTGTTCCTCCATTTGACCTAATTCCGCCTCTTCTCTAAAATCAAGAAACCAATAGAGAGCCATCCAAAATACTTTTTTCATCACTGTAAGTCTCAGTTCTTGCTAGATCCATTTCTGGAAGCCATTTCCGATACTCTGGCGGAGGGGGAATCGTCACAAACCTACAGAGGGGGGATCGATCACAGACCTATGAAGGGGAATAGTTCTACATCAACCTTGCTGCTCTTCCGATGATGTGTGAGTAATTTACCACAGACCTACGAGTCCATAGCTAGTAGCTAGATGGCTTCTTCTCTCTCTTTGATCTTAAATACAATGTTCTCCTCAATGTTCTTGGAGAACTATTCGATGTAATCTTCTTTTGCGGTGTGTTTGTCGGGATATGATGAATTGTGGGTTTATGATCAGATTACCAATGAATATTATTTGAGTCCTCTCTGAACTCTTTTATGCATGATTGTTACAACTTTGTATTTCTCTCTGATCTATCTATTTGGTTTGGCTAACTAGATTGATTTAACTTGCAATCGGAGATGTGCTTTGTGATGGGTTCAATCTTGCGGTGCTCTATATCCTAGTGACAGAAAGGGACAAGAAACATATTTGTATTGTTGCCATTAAGGATAAAACAATGAGGTATATTCATATTGATTGAGTTTACTTTGTCTACATCATGTCAGCTTGTTTAATGCGTTACTTCGTTCTTTACGAACTTAATACTCTATATGCATGCTAGATAGCGATCGATGTGTGGAGTAATAGTAGTAGATGCAGGCAGGAGTTGGTCTACTTGTCTCGGGCATGATGCCTATATACATGATCTGCCTTGGATATCGCCATAACTATGTACTTTTCTATCAATTGTCCAACAGTAATTTGTTTACCCGCCATATGCTATGTTCAAGAGAGAAGTATGAAGTGAAAACTATGGCCCCCGGGTCTACCTTTATCATATATTAAAATTCAAAAATACCTTGCTGCAATTTATTTACTGTTATTTTTTTGTTTTTTTATCTATGTACCATTATCAGACTTGATCCTTGCAATTAACCGCTAAGAGATTGACAACCCTTGATCGCGTTGTGTGCAAGTATCTGTTATTTTATGTGTAGGTATTGTTCACGAGGTCTTGCGTGGTTCTCCTACTGGATTGATAACCTTTGGTTCTTAAATTAGAGAAATACTTATCTCTACTATACTACATCATCCTCTCCTCTTCGAGAAAATCGCAAAGCAGCTCACAAATAGCACTACACACCCCTCCAACAGAAATGTACCTCCCCCAAAGGAGGGAACTTCGTAAACACTTCATCGTCTCCACTTGCGGTTGCTTCTATCCTTTACATCGTGCAATCTACTTATATTGTTGTATGTTGTGCTTATCATATAGGTTGTCCACCTTAGTTGCATGTCTAGATAACCTAGTTTCTTGTTAAGCCTAAAATTTGGAAAATATATCGAGATAACCTGATTTCTTGTTAAGCCTAAAATTTGGAAATGGTATTAAAAATATTTAGCCATGCACCTATTCACTTCCCTCTAGTCGAACATACTGATCCTTTCACTCTCTCTGTCCTCGGCCACCACGTTGTCGCACCGCCGGCCTCGCGCACCCCCTGCCTTACACGGTTTCCAACTAGAAGTCCGCCTCCCCGATGGCTGCCTGCTTGTGCCTCCATCGACGGTGCGTCGTGCCTCCACCTCCCTGTCGACCTTCGTGCACACACTGACCTCCTTGTCCATGCCACACACCGCCCTTTCCTCGTGCATGTCTGGTCCTCCGCGTCCCCACCACTCCCAGACAAAGGTCAACATAGAGCGGTCCTGTGCCTACCTCCGGGCATGCACATGTCCAATCTTTATTTCAAGCAGTTGTTATGTTTAATTCTGAACTTCAAATTTAATTTCATAAATTGTGGATTTGAAATGTTGTTTGGTTATGTGAGTCGCAAATATCATTATTTGAACTATTATTTTGATAGAATGAACATTCATATGTCGTTTATATGCAAGTTTTATAACAAATAGGAAAACGCAAATAATTGTAAATAATTGTCAGGGATCTGCTAAAGCGTCCATCATAGTAACAGGAAAAGGGTTATTGTGGAGTCCTAATATTTTTTACGGCTATAAGATTTATTCATCAAATGACAGCAATATTGTTTACAATCAAAGATGAAAATCAGGGCAGAGTTGCCACAAAATTACGAAGATTTAGATGTATAACACTCCTTCGTGTGACGACCCGAGAAGATCAGATCGCATGAGAGGGGAAAGGGGGATGAGATTTAGCAAGGAAGGAGGGCAGCTTTACTTGTAGAGGAGGAAAGTTCAGAGTACAGGAAGAAAGAGAGGTGATCACACACAACATGCATGCCTCTCGCCCATGCAGGGGCTGGTTAAATATCACTCGACTCCCTAGGGCCCACTGATGACCTGGCCTAGCGATGACTTGTCCCTGTCTTCCCTATTTGTTGCTCTAGTCCACCGTGGCACTTGCAGGTGCAGGTGTGACATCTCCCCCTCCACCAGAAGGAGCGTCACCTAGCGCTTCCGCCGCTCCCTGCCAAATTGCCGTTGCCGAAAAACGAAGCTTGAGGGTGTCATAGTCTTCCCACGTCGTGGCCGACGGTGAAGACGAAGACCAGCGCATGTGTACTTGCACCAGGGCGGCGTTGCCTTGCTTGACCATGCGCATGTCCAGGATCTCCACTGGCGCCGTCTCGGTCAGGGACAAATCCGGTGGCTTAGGTAGCTCCGCGAAGACCAGCGTGTAGTTGGGTGTGTAGGGCTTCAGTTGGGAGACGTGGAAGACATTGTGGATGCGGCTGTCCGGCGGCAGAATCAGCTTGTAGGCGAGCGTCCCGATCTTGGCGTCCACCTTGAAGGGTTCGAAGAACTTGTAGGCGAGCTTGGCGCAGGGGCGGTTGACGATGGAGGACTGGGCGTACGGCTGTAGTTTCAGCAACACCTCCTCGCTGACCTGGAAGCTTCGCTCCGTGCGATGACGATTAGCTTTCTTCTTGAAATGGTGTTGGGCTCGAAGCAGCTGCTCGCGGAGGCGCGTGGTGTGCGCGCCCAGTCCCACTGCTCATTGTCGAGGACCGGCGCCGTCTTGTCGTCCCAGAGCATCGTGGCGCCAAGATTGGGCTCGGTGTCGTATAATGCCTTGAATGGGGTACAATTGATGGACGCGTGGAAGGAAGAGTTGTACCAGAACTCAGCGGTTGGAAGCCACCGGCACCGGTGGTGGGGGTTGTCGTGGATCCCGCAGCGTAGGTACATCTCCATGCATTGGTTGACCCTCTCGCTCTGTCCGTCTGTCTGGGGGTGATAAGCCATAGAGTGCAGTAGCCTGGTGCCCGCGGCCGCGAACAGTTCGCGCCAGAGCGCGCTGGTGAAGACACGGTCGCGGTCCGAGACGATCGAATTGGGCACGCCGTGGAGCTTGACGACATTGTCCCAGAACGCGCGCGCCACCTTGGTGGCATTGAAGGGATGTCGAAGAGGGACGAAGTGGGCGAACTTGGTGAGGCGATCCACGACCACCATGATGGAGTCGTACCCCTCCGACGTTGGTAGTCCTACGACGAAGTCCATCGTTAGCTCCTACCAAGGTGCCGTGGGCACATGCAGGGGAGCCAAGCGGCCGGCTGGCCGGCCGTGCTCGTGCTTTTCCTACTAGCTCACCAAGCACTGCTTGACGTACTCGTCGATGTCGCGTTTCTGGCCCGGCCAGATGAAGAGCTTCTTGACGCGCTGGTGAGTGGCAGTGATGCCAGAGTGGCCACCCACCATGCTATCATGGAACGCGCTGAAGAGCTTGGTGTGGAGCGCCGTGTTGCTGTCGATCCAGAGCCGGTTGCCTCGGTGAATCAAGCCCATGTGCAGTTCGAACCCCTCCTCGTCTGGACCATGGATGGCGAGACAGGACAGCATCTCTTGCACGGTGGCATCAGTCGCGTATAAATTGGCGACCTCCTGTACCCACGCCGGTTGGCAGAGGGAGAGCGCGTCCACGCTTAGTGCAGTGCCCACCCGGGACAGGGCATCCGCTGTGCTATTCTCCGCTTCGTGCCGGTACTGGAATGTGAACTGCAGTCCAACCAGTTTGGACATCGCTTTGCATTGCAGGTAAGTCTCCAACTGTTGATCCCCCAAGTTGGACAAGCTCTTGTGATCGGTAAGAATGGTGAATGGCCCGCGCTGCAGATATGCACACCATTTCTCCACAGCCATCATCACCTCCAAGAACTCTTTCTCATAAGCAGATAGCTTCTGGTTGCGGACACCCAACGCCTTGCTGAAATACGCCACTAGGTGTCCCTCCTGGACCAGCACCGCACTGATGACGGTGTCGCACGCGTCGGTCTCGACGACGAACGGCTTGTCGAAGTCGGGCAGGGCGAGAACTGGGGTGCTCGCCATGGCGCGCTTGAGCAAGTCGAACGCGGTGTGCGCCTGTTCCGACCATTCGAAGCCCTTCTTGGTGAGCAAGTTGGTGAGCGGCTTGGCAATGATGCCATAGCGCGCGACAAACTTCCTGTAGTAGCTGGTGATGCCGAGGAACCCGTGGAGCTCGGTGGCCGTCGTCGGCATAGGCCACTGCAGCATCGCCTGCGTCTTGTCCGCGTCTGTCACCACGCCCTCCTTGGAAATAACATGGCCAAGGTACTCGATGTTGTCTTACGCGAAGGAGCACTTGGGAACATTGACGAACAGCTCATGTTCCCGGAGGAGCTCAAAAACTTGCCGCAAGTGTTCGACGTGCTCTTCGAGGGTGCCACTGAAGACCAAGATGTCATATAGGAAGATGATGATGAACTTGCATGCGTGCTTGCCGAAGATTTCGTTCATCAGACACTGGAAGGTTGCCGGCGCGTTTGCCATGCCGAATGGCATGACGCGGAATTGGAAGTGCCCATGGTGGGTTTTAAACACCGTCTTGTGCTCGTCCTCCCCGCACATACGGATTTGGTGGTACCCGGCGCGGAGGTCGAGTTTGGAGAAGTAGGCTGCGCTCACGAGTTCATCAAGCAACTCATTCACAATGGGTAGAGGGAACTTGTTCTTGATGGTGATGTCGTTGAGCCGCCTGTAGTCGATGCAAAACCACCAGGTTCCGTCCTTCTTCTTGACGAGCAACACGGGAGCCGCGAACGGGCTCATGTTGTGGGTGATGACACCGGACTGGAGCATCTCTTTGACTTGGCGCTCGATCTCGTCCTTTTGCAGCGGCGAGTACCGGTATGGGCGCCCCTTCGCCGGTGGTGCACCGTACACCAAGGTGACCGCATGGTTGTATTGCCGGTGCGGTGGTAGTTTCTTGGGCTTACCAAACACGTCGGCAAAGTCCTCAAGGACTGCATGAATGGCTGGTGGGGGAGGCTTGTCCTTGTCGGCGCTCGGCGTGCGCCAGTCCACGACCGCCATGTACCAAATGTCATTACCCGCATGCCACTTGGCGAACTGATCTGGCGCGATGTGGTCGATGGTGGTGGAGCCCTTGGGTCGAACGCCTTGCAACGTCACTGTCTCACCCTAGTTCGCGAAGGAGATGGTCTTCTCCAACCAGTGATAGTTCATGGGGCTGTTTTGCTCTAGCCAGTCCATGCCCAGCACGCCGTCGTATGCGCCGAGCGCGAGTTGCCGCATGTCCATAGTGAAGGTGTGCCCCTGGCACCACCACTTTACACCAGTGATCATGCTTTCGCACACCAACCGCTCCCAGTTGGCGACGCGCACCTCCACGGGCGGTAGTGGCGTGCTTGTGGCCTTGATCCGGTCAGCAAACGCCTGGGAGATGAAACTGTGCGTGCTGCCCGAGTCCACGAGTAGCAACATGACTTGGTTCCCCACCATGGCTCTGAGGCGGATGGTGCGTGGTGATTCCCCTCCCGAGACCGTGTGTGTGGAGAGGAGGCAGCACTCCGGGGCGGGCTGCTCTGGTTCGGGCACGTCCAAGAGGTCAAGCGCATGCACCGCATCGTCAATGAGCACCTCGCCATACTCGCCCACATGGATGGTGAGCAGCTGCATCGGCTGCTTACAACGATGCTCACGGGAGTAGCGGTCGCCGCACTTGAAGCAGAGCCCATTGGCGCGCCGGAAGTCGCGGAGTTGGTGCCCGTGGGTGAACCCGTCGTTGTGTGGGCGTGCCGCTGCTTGTGGTCGAGGAGGAATCGCGGCTGGTAGGGGCAGGGGTCGGCTGGCAGGTATCAGCCATGGACGCGGTCGACACACGTTGTTCTCCTCCTCCTGGATCCGGGGGAGCACCGAGGCTCACGTGATGCTAGTCGGCGCCTAGAGTTGCATGGCGGCGCGCAGATCGTCCCGCAGCCCAAGGAGGAACTTGGTGACGAAGAAGCACGGACTCAACACTACAAAAAAAATACACTTCCATGATGATACGTGTTTGTCACAGTAGGTCGCGTTTTTTGTCATGCATGTACATCCATGACAAATTTATGACAGAATCAAGATAGTCATACATGTGTTGTCGTAGAAGTGTTCCATGACATTACCAAAATTATCATCACGGAAGTGTCCACTTCCATGACGACAAATCGCGAGTCACAGAAGTGCTTTCGTCAAGGGTGACCGACACGTGGCATCCACCGTAACGGAACACCGTTAAGCTATCAGGTCGGATTTTGGATCCGGTAACCCGTTAACAGCCCTGAGCAATGGGAAATTTCCATGTGTAAAATTCTGATTGGCCGAAGGGAACACCTGTCAGCTCGTCAGTGGGCCAGATGTCATCCACTCATTGGACAGAAGGCGCCTATGATACGTCGACACGTGGCACGACCCATCAAGTTTAAATGGGCCGGCCCAACTAAAGGCCCACAAGATTTTGCGGACCGTAATGGGTTGGCCCAGCTAAAGGCCCACGAGATTTTGCAGACCATAATGGGCTGGCCCAGCTAAAAGCCCATAAGATTTCACGGGCCATAATGGGCTTTCCCAGGTAAAGGCCCACAAGATTTTTGTGTGCCATAATGGGCCGGCCCAGGTAAAGGCCCACAAAATTCTTGCGGATCATAATGGGTCGGCCCAGCTAAAGGCCCATGAGATTTTGCCGACACTAATGGGTTGGCCCAGCTGTAGGCCCACAAGATTTTGAGGACCCTAATAGGTTGGCCCATTAACTGGCTGCCATGTTTTGGGCCAAATGCCGACCCGTATTTGATCCGACTCATTAATGGCCTGCCACGTTCCGGGCCTAATAATGTCCCATATGAGATCGGACCCGTTAAAAGCCTCCCACATTCTGGGCCAAATCACAGCCCAGATCAGGTCCGGCCCTTTAAGAGGCTTCGGCCTCAATTATGGCCCATATCAGATTCGGCCCGTTAACTGTACGCTATGCTTTTGGGCCCACTTGCTAAAGGCCCATTTAGTAATTTGGCCTGATATTAGTTTCGGCCTGTTAAGGGCCCGTTTAACATTTCGGCCCTATATTAATTTCGGCCTGTTAAAAGCCCGTCATATAGTTGGGCCTAACTACGGCCCAGTTTGCATCTGGCCTGCTCGCAGCCGATATCTGATTGGGCCAAACAAGGACCGAGACAATTTTGGCCTGTTAAAAGCCCGCGATTTGATTCGCACAATCATGGGCTGGGGTCCATTTCGGGCTGCTGCCGGCCCGTGAGGTGTTCGGTACGTTTCAAGCTCAACCTACTTCTCAGCCTCCTAAAAGCCCATTGAGTTTTCTTGCGAAAAGAGGGCCGGGGGTTACTCGGCCTATTAAAGGCCCGAATCTACTAGTGGGCCAGTTTGACGGGGCGCATGATGCGGATCTTACATCGTGATTGCATGACGGCCCGATTATGTACCATAATTTTACGGTTTGGCCGGTTTACTGCGAAGACAGGATATATATACAGTAAAATAACTGCAACATCATGAATAAGAAAAAACCTAGACTATACAATAAAGAAATTATGGCATATTACGTCCACTGGGCATCAAAGTTCACCACTATGATAATAAAGCACAAGCAGACAACAGATTACATACACTAGGCATCAAAGATCGCCACCAGTGCAAATAAACACGCCGACAAAATAATATACAAAACCGACAGCACTTCAATAGAGTTCAAGAAAAGTTAGCCCTGCTGGCGAGCTGCAACGTAAGCACCTGAGCAAGATGATGAGACTGCGATTGTTCAACACTTATATCTTCCTCACTCTGAAAGATAAACAAGCAGACAAATGAAAGGTTTTGCACATAAAAGTATTAGTGCTGACAATTCATCGCATTTCTTACTGACGAATAAAGTGACACAGTTTAAAAATGTATTAACACAATATGGTATTGTTCAGGTCAAGATATGGCAGGAAATGACATTGTGAAGGAGTTGGCAGCTTCATGACACCATTGGATTACAGATCAAGAACTCATAAATATCAATGGTTAGTGTGCTGTCAATTTATCCCATTTCAGATTGGCAAATAAAGAGACGGTTTAAATAATAGTAGAATGATATGACATTGTTCATAGTTAAGACATTACAGAATATGACATTGTGCTATAGTGGGTAGGTTCACCACACCACTGGATTTCGGATGAAAAACAGAAGCATACATGTAGTGCAAAAGAAGATCACTTGCTCTGTATAGTTTAATTTACATGGTATGAAGAAGGAACTTGGTTGTACAACTGAAAACTTAAATTGAGAAGGACAAACTTTTGTTTATGAACTACATAATAAACTTTAAACATGCATTTTGATGCAAACACCAAAAATAAATAGTTGTTGCAGTCATGCCTAACCAAATATACACAACAAGGTTTAAAGGCTTGAGAAGGACAAACTTACATTACTGGTGAAGACAGGCTCTATAAAGCCCTTGTCCATGCTGATGGGGGGGGGGCAATTCAAGAAGTTTATCACAAAATCTTTTTCATAAGCATTGTCTTTATTCTACATTTTGTTAAGCGTATATATAGATGTAATAATATACGAAAAAATGGAGAATATTTAAGATAAGATGAAGAGTGATGCTACATAACCAAGTAGCTATAAATGTATGTGCAGCGATACAGGCAAAAGGCAAAGCCAAGAGCAATGCACAGCTAAACTTCTTCAGTACCAACCTTATGGTAAGAGTAAATATAGATCTGATGTGTAAAAAATGGAGAAAAAAGGAAAATAAGCTGCAGAGTGATGGTACATGAACAACTACCTATCAATATAATTACACTGATAAAGGACAGCATGTACTTACTAGAACAATGCAGAGCTAAAAAATTCATTAACATTGGATATATTCTACGCTAATGTAATCATTCATACAGATCAGATAATTTGGAGCGAACAATTGATAAGCAAGCTATCATGCATACTGTTGTCACATAATGAACCAGGTATGTATGCAAGTACAGTGATACAGGACAATAGGTACTAACAAGAGCAAAGCAGCGGGCAGCATATTTGCGATATCATGTCGTTCTTTTCAAACCGGAATTCTTCTTCGAGCAGATTTCCTGCAAAAAAAGATCCGTAAGGCACATGCGGAAAATTAGAAGTTCAAATTTTCATGTGATTTCATAGACAGTACCTCATCCTAGGAACGAGACCAGTAAATAACAAGGTTCCATTCAATGTCTTCTAAATTTAGGACGGGAGACTTCACCGGAAATTCGTTTATAGACTTGCCATCAAAGTTTGATTTCCTCAGGTAACACCGATACTGCTACAATGCTTCCTTGAAAAGCACAAGCAAGCTTTGCTCATCATGACTATCCAGATTGACCCTCGCCTAGTTACAACAATGTAATGTAAATCATTGATGTGTTCGATCAGTAGAAAACAGGAAAATAATAACCATGAATAATAGCACTTACACGTAAGTTGGACAGGAAGATGTGAAAATGGTGTTTGTCTTCACTATAATCTTCCGATGATGGGCATATATGCATGTAGTCCCTAACAACATTGAAAGCATTGTCTTTTAAACTGGGAATAAATGGAATGGGGTTCCAATCTACAGGAATTGGCCGTCTCTGCAGTTGGGATAGGTCTTCAGCCGGTGGACTTGCTGTACTTTTTGCTGGAGTGGGATTTTTCTGTGGCAAATGAAATAGGTATACCTTTTGCTGGACTGCAGGTCCTGTGTGGTGGGGCTAGTGGTGTGGCCAGTGAAGTATGGGTACAGTCTGCTGGAGTCGGTCCTACGTTTTGTGTCACTGGTTGTACAACCAATATAAGTGGGGCGCTGTCTGATTTCTCCGGCACCATCACATTTTTCAAGGACTTTGCTGGTGCTCCTTCGGGTTCGGCAATCACCCTCTTTCTTTTTGATGTCTGATGCACAAGAACAACATTTGAGTGAAAAAACATGGTATGATGACAGATGGAATATGTATTGATAATGGATGGGCATGGCATCTCGAGTTATATGATGAGTAAACTAAGCAGATGGCGGTGCAACAAAGTAGAAGAAATGCAAGACAACATATGCAAGATACGCGCAATCCATAAAACCTTGCCAAATTAGAACAGGCACCTTGATGGGTGAACAGGACAGGCCATCTGCCTTTGACTCCTCGAGGTTAGAATAGTCATTAGGATGATATTCTGAACAAGAATCAACAGGTGGGGAGCGTATGAGTTTCATTGCTTCTAGAATGACACTCAATGCCTTGGTGCCAATTTTGTAAGTCATTGCAGTGTTCCACAATATTCTTTTGATGCACGGATTCTGATATTCACTGTAATTGCGTATAATATCTGAGAACCATGAAAACATAAATAGTTGTGAGATTATCTTTGTAATGCAGATGATATTCTAATATAGGGGCACCCCTGTAAACACTTGTGTATTATCACTGGATTCTGATGAGAGAGCTCATGTGTGTTGTAATATGGTGCGTGCATTTATATAATCTGGCACAAGTACAAAAAAATAGGCTCCAGAAGTAACGATAGCTGGCATATGACAGGTTCATAATATACTTTATAGAAAGTTTATTGCCAAACCATGATAACAAGAGCACACAGCAACTAGGCAGATCATAGTGTACATAACAGGGGTACACCATAACCACGATATATAAATCGAGAAAATGAAACTGGCTTGAAAATATGATGTTGTATTGCCGCTAGTAATTGAAAGCCTATCGATCACGTACAGGCCAGCTCTATCAGCTGTTGACTGCAGATGTCCCTGCGCCCCTTCCTGACAAGGAACATACTGTACGTACTAAATACAGAATAAACAAAGAGGAACATGTCAAAGAACTATGTACTTACCACTAAGGATTAGTGACTCGTCATGGAAAAATAACAGTATAGGATGTCCTGGCTTAAACAGTGATGACACAGTCTACTTGATTGAATACCAAACGTACCAGAAGCATTCAGATATTGCAGGGCAGCCCAAACATGCTATTACATGTAGACTATGGATGGTCCCTGTTTGAGTGGGATCCAAGGTCATCACGCCTTCACCTTTCTTAGGTGCTGCATCTACTTCAAAAGCAGGGATTTTAAACATCTGTCAGACAAAGAACACAAACATCAGTTTTTAATGATACCCAATTAGTATTACAAGGATAGCAATACATATTTCAATACGTAAAATCTTAATAATGCAAAACATATGAAGGAATCTCAACTTGACAAACGAAGCGTACAAAGATTCATCTGATACAGTCAGAAACTCAGCATTGCTAACGGCAGGGACATGTGAAGGCTATTAATTTTGTGATTTCCATCCCAAAGTTAAGATCTTGAGGCAGGAGAACATAACACCGGGAGAAATAACATCTTGGAGAAAAATAAATATCAAAGCTGCAATAATGTGTGCTGTGCAGAGTAAAAAGACATTTGGAAGTAGTGAAAACCTGCAGGGATATTCTGAGCTGACAAAGATAATCACGCAAGGGAAGAACCATGCCAACTCCCTTTTTGCATTTGGGATTAGGCTTAGGTAGTTCACAAAGCAATCACATCACCTTTCTTCAGAGCAAGTGCAGAGATCACATGGAACAACAAGAAGAAACATGTGCATTCTTGTCCTAGGACTAGGAAGGCTTCACCCTTTGAGAACTCGGTCTCAGACGCAATGCAACCTCATATTGGAAATACCATGATACTGGCTTATGCTTCGTTGGAATGCCAGCACATGTCGAAAGAGATTAGACACCGGAAGCTTTTTTGCCTTTTCCTCTTAACTACCCAACCACAGACGAGCATGAGTGTTAGACATCCTTTCCCTCTACTGATGCGACTAAGAACACACAATACCATGCTTTACGTGGTGTAACTTTGCTTCAGTAAATATGCTTGACTAATTCAAATTTTAGTTGTAGATACAAACTCGCTGTCATCATATCACCTTAACTAAAAACTATATATGTCTTAAAGATATATTTGCAGCCCAGTCACTGGATGCTATTTTATGGTGGAAACTAGACAGAAAAGTTGGCAAGGGAGATGGAAACCATACAATCAGAGCTAGCAACTAGCTCGAATATTAAATGAAACACAGGAAGCAGCATCAAATTATCGATCATCAGTAGCAGTGTGCTCATAGATCACTGTTCATCTGCCATAGCCTTTCTTTTCTTTCAAATCAACCTTTGACCAATTGAAGAAAGGATGCATTGTGCCAATGGTCAAGTATATAGCCTTGTGTGACAAATGGGACAGCATATAAGTTCGTGATAAATAAAACAGTGACATATGCACTCAAAAGCAGAGTCGCTCAATGATTTTGTTAGCTTATTAAATTACCTTGATAGGACAAGCAAACAACAGACCTACAGATTCCATAGCGAATTAGTTTAAAATGTCCAGGAAATAGAAATCAGTTTCAGGTAAACCAAGTTCGCCTAAATATAAAAACCATATGCAGTAGAACATTCAGCGTTACAGACTGCAGCAACTTGGACACTGAATTATTTACCTCTAACATATAGTAACAGGAAAAGAGAGGTTAAGAATCGTCCGTAAGATAATTCTGGCATCATGGTTCATGGATCCTTTCTATCTGCCAACAAAAAGTACTTCAGCATGTGTATGCAAAGGACGAAAACATCCATGATAGCGCTGGTTGACTGTCCTGATGGAAGATACAGTGTTAAGGACCTCAGTAAAGGCTCGACCTTTCACCCCATACCCTGGAAAAGCTGCCCGATTTGCAGTTACGCCAAGCCATATTTATGTTCTTGAACTACATTCAAATAATAGTACCAAAATAAACTATTAAAATGAAAACCATGATCAAGTGATCATTTAGAAATTTTCAGACATATCAACTATGCAAACAACTTTAAGAGCAGGAGGTTTCACTGTTGTAAGAATATATTATTTTAAGCAAGCATGATGATGCATGAAACACGGCTGTGTAATGCTCAAGTTCAAAAGAAAAAAAAAATCTTTATCGCAAGACCAAAACTCCAAGCAGCATAAGGGAAAGTCGAAGTTCTAAACTCAGCATTGATATAGGGTAAATTAATACTCCTTCCGTTCCAAAATAGATGACTCAACTTTGTACTAACTTTAGTACTAAGTTAGTATAAAGTTGGGTCATCTATTTTGGAACGGAGGGAGTATGACTTAGGCTCTCAAAGAGTGAACATACTATGTCATCTGTACGAATTTACTCCAACCGACTAATGATTAGCTTTGTTTCGAATCTCGTTAGGTTTTATGCAATGCTAGACCAACCAGGGACTATCTCCGGGTGGTGTTTCTTGAAGATGAAGAAGAGCCTGAGCAAGTACTCTGAGGAAGGCTGTGCCTCGAACATAGGAAGGTGGGCCGCGAGCACACATTCTCAGCTAGCCACACCAGAGCAGATACTCGGTCCCATTCTATGCAATACAAACCAGATCCTTTGTATTCCGAGCTTCTGAAATAATCACTTATTGCAATTTGTTATAGCCTGACCTTGTTGAAGAAGAATAGTGGAAGTGTTGGAAACTGCATATTCAGCGATGACATCTTCTTGCTCAAATGTTCAATAGTACTCCCTCTGTAAAGAAATATAAGATCCCTTAGATCACTACATTAGTGATCTAAACGATCTTATATTTCTTTACAGAGGGAGTACCTTCTATAACAGTGTGACTATTTTGTCTACTCTAAGGAAGCTGAATAATTCAGAGGGAACGTCTGCATCTAGATAATGAGGTTATGCTTGTAATTCTGAACCTGAAGGAAAGAAATTGCGATGGACTATCTTCCATTTCTAACATAATGGAACTATTGCATATACCAAATCACTACGATGTAAACCATATGTTAAAAATTACTTGACATTGATTAGATGTGAATCTCAATAGCCAAATAGATGAATTCGAACTATAAATAGCTAGGGCTAAATACTTGTCTCCTGAAACAAGTCTAGAATGTCAGAACACCTGGAAGCCTGTGAAGAAAATTGCTTGATTGCTTCACCCAAGGATATATGGTAAATCACATGTTACATAGCATAATATACCATCTAACATCTTCATAGTACTGCAAATGCTTATCCATACTATAGTATGCTACTAGCATCGAACAATGTAGCCCTTAGTGGTTCAGACATTTCAGTTAGGCTCATATATTACTGAATCTTCAGGCACCACATATTTTACATAAATCGGACTGAGATTTGCAACAGCTGGATGGAAGAACAAAAAAATCAGATAAGGAAAGTGGTCATTATCTAGAGTTCTTCAGCAACCAACTGTTTGCGCTAACCACGTAGAGCGGAGAAAACCTATGGCGATTTCTCCTTCAATGATATCTGAACGGGTGTAGCCACCCAAAATTAGGACCATACCGCGTGGGACGAAGGGCGTGAACAGGGAGAAGCGTCGGCGGCTGGCTCTGGTCACCTAGCGCCGCCGGCGTCGCCAATGCCGGAGATTTTTCCTTTTAGAGAAGCCATTGCAGGGGATGGGGGCAGGGGATGGTGGCAGGAGGATGGGGTTTGTTTGTTTTTCTGTTACAGAAAAGAAGTTTTTTTTTTTTGAGAGAGAGAAGTTACAGAAAAGAAGATGGGTTTGAATTGGTGGGGGTGGGCTGGGCTAGACGGCATGGTGATGGATTTCTTGGGCTTTGGGTCAGCTCACGTTTCCTGTTGGGCAGGAGGAGTATGATATTTCGAGATATCAGCCCATAGTTTATGGTCGGATGGATCAGGGCCCAGAGTAGTTACCAACTTTCTATGGCCTAAAGGCTAAATATACAACCCCTGTTCTTCAATACTATTCCATTTCTCCATCTCCTTTTGCGTCTCTTGCTATTTTCCTCCTCGCATCCCTCCTTTTTTTAATAAATTTTCATCGGAAGTATAAATTATCTTAAACATAATAAAAAATTACATAGAGGCCCATGGAACACTGAATGTCCACTGCTGCCGCCAGAATGATCTCTTTCTTGTTAGATGCTCAACTTTTTATCTGTAATAAAACTCCATGATATGTAGAACTGTAGAATTTCAAGATCAATCCCTTAAGATTTTTTCTATTGATTGCTTAAAATAGTACTCCCTCCGTCCGGAAATACTTGTCATCAAAATAAATAAAAGAGGATGTATCTAGACGTATTTTAGTTCTAGATACATCTCTTTTTATCCATTTTGATGACAAGTATTTTCGGACGGAGGGAGTATACCACAATAATTCAGGGGAAGCGTGCGGGAAGTACGAGAACTGAACAAGTACAAAAAGAAACGAGGGATTTACTATACGGGATCGCTAAATCTCAGTCGACTGAGATTTAACCAAGTCTCAGTCAATGCTATATTTGTGAGATCTTACATGGACATTCGTATACAAATTTCTTTTTTTTTCTTTTTTCTTTTTGAGTGTGTCTAGGCCTCAGTCGACTGAGATTTCCACTATGGATCACATATAGATGTACCCAGATACATTTTAGAGTGTAGATTCACTCATTTTGCTTCATAAGTAGTCCATGGTGGAATCTATACAAAGACTTGTATTTAGGAACGGAGAGAGTACATATTAAAGAAGAACGGAAGAGGAACATGGTAAAGAAGAGCAAGCAGATTTTGGATAATAAAATGTTGGTTGTGTATTGCCCACACATGATGAACCAGAGTGCATTAAGAATGCAACTCCCAGCTGTCTCTCGACCATTTCAGGCGGTTGGATGAAGATCCTATGTCTCCTAACCCATCTTCTTCCTCATCTCTGATTCTTCCCATACAGAACACCGCGCGGGCCGCCGGCCGGACCACCGCCCCCCACCGCATGTGTTCCTCCGCCACCCCCGTCCCTGCCCCCGCCTCAACCCCCACCCGCGTCGAGTTTTCTTCGTTCAGCGAGGCCCCACAACCACCCGAGCCCCTTCGTTCGCACCGGCGAACTCCGGCGAGCTTTGAAAAATTTAGTCTACTGTGATTTAACTAGTGTGGAATATAAAAGGGGAAAACCATAAGCATTGGGAGTATAGTGTTGAGCATGCCATGGCAGATCTGAAGGTGCAAATCGGACAAAGGCAACTTTGCAACCAAGACAAGAAATCAGAGTAAAGCGGTGGCGATCTATTTTCTTGCTGCGATAAATAAGTTGAGCAGATACAAAAGAGTATCGCCTCTGGTGCGGCGCCGTGTACGCATCTGCTGAGAATTTGACGGTGCTGCGGTAGCGATGGCTATCAGCGGCGTGGAACCAGATCTAGGAGGGTAGACGGTGGCGGCGGGGCGCGGTGGACGAGACGGTCATAGGAGCGGCGCCGGCAAGGTGGACGACGGTGGGAATGAAGCGAGAGGACGGGATGCAAGGATCCCGGTCCGAAGCCGTGGATGAGAGAGATCGATCTCTTGTAATGGATGGCGGCGGCGGGGTATCAGCTCCGGCATGGTGGAGGAGGACAGCGGTGGATGGGGTGGCGGACGGCGGCAGATGGAGGAGGGTGGGGTGGAGAGGGTGTTTTGGCGCCCACGGAGTACGAATGGGGAAAAGGGAGGTAGAGAGGAAGGGGGGAACCATGTATTCAGGGCGCGCTTGTCTCAAATGCGAGGAAATTTACAAACTTAGCCCTCGTTTCAAATTTCTACTACATCACAACAACATTAGTCGGTTGGGGATAGGACGGTAATCTCGCATACACCGAATATTTGCCGACGAGAGTTTGTTTTTGGCGCCCACTGTGTATGAATATGAATCGGGGAGGGAGTCGATTTCGGCCGAGGACACACTGTGTTTTGGCGCCCACCATGTATGAATCCGGGTGAGAGGCGGTTACATCACGTTTGGGTGAAATTACAAACCTACCCCTATTGAAACCTATAGAAATCCAGCAGATAGGCTTTGCGTGGCAGGGATAGGCAATAGTAATTTCCATCTCGCAGATTTGGTTTCGGGCGGTTACTGCGACTTTCCCCGCTTCGTTCAAATTTTGCAGAGTGCATGTTTACGCTCGTGCCAACTCAATTATTCTATTTTTTTCGGGCGGGATCCATTTTCAATTCGAATTACATTCTATATA
>NC_041389.1:427792942-427810658 GCF_002162155.2 Triticum dicoccoides
ATACATAAATATGGTTTACAAATGGCATGATCTTAGATTCATAAGGTTGTATCCATCAATTTGGATTTTCAAATATTTGAAACCACTTTATGTTGAAATCCAATGTATGCATTCCTCGCTAACTGTCTCCAATTAATGTGTGTTTCATTCGGGGTTTTTTACTTCTCAAACATGTATAATGTGTTTCACACACGCAACATATAGTGTAATCCCGTTTAGACATTAATTGCATATAAACCATGCATTGTTTATAATTAAAGAATCTATGGATCATCAATATTGATAAACTATATAACATTACACGTGTGCCCAAATTCAAATGAATATGCATGTTTGATACACCAATT
This sequence comes from Triticum dicoccoides, assembly GCF_002162155.2. Taxonomy (NCBI): domain Eukaryota; kingdom Viridiplantae; phylum Streptophyta; class Magnoliopsida; order Poales; family Poaceae; genus Triticum; species Triticum dicoccoides. The sequence goes on from NC_041389.1 coordinate 427,793,290, forward strand.
TGCGTTATGATATTATCGATGTCGTGATCTCCAGTTTAAATATTTGAATCCCCTTTAATCCAGATATTCTTCTCATATAGCTATCACTCATGCTTATATAGGACTATCTCTCCGGACCTATACGCGTTCATCGTCTCTCAAGTATCTCTCGTGCTACCTGTATGTCGACAATGATCTTTTAACTTTGTAACACACTGACGGTACTCTCTCCCTCGACCTTCATCACTATATCTCTCTCTAAGTATATCTCGCTCCCTGCTATGTGTCTCTAACTATGATTCTCCATGTGGAATCTCTTTCTCTCACACAAACACAAAACTTTGTCTTCCGGGGTCTCATTTCTCTCTACTATTCCCATGTGTGCCACTCGCACACCCCTCAAACAGAGATGTCTTTCGCTCCTTAGATATGAGAACCTATGACTCTTTCTCTTAAATATCTCTTTCTCACACACAAACACAAACTCTGTCTCCCAGGGTCTCATATTTCTCCATTGTTCTCTTGTATGTCGCTCATACACACTCTCTCATACCACGCACGTGGGGCTTGTTTAAGGCCATAGAGTGCCTTATCGAGTTGATACACATGATCCGGGAAGTAAGGATCCTCGAACCCGGGGGGTTGCTTGACATACACCAACTCATTAATAGGACCTTTAAGAAAAGCACTTTTCACATCCATTTGTTGTAACTTAAAGTTATGATGGGAAGCATAAGCAATCAACAAACGAATGGATTCAAGGCGAGCAACGGGAGCAAAGGTTTCACCGTAGTCGATACCCTCGACTTGGGAGTTGCCTTGTGCTACCAATCTTGCCTTGTTGCGAATGATGTTCCCATGAGCATCTTGCTGGTTCTTGAAAATCCACTTGGTTCCAATGACATTGTGGTTCCCCGATGGCCTTGGCACCAATCTCCAAACCTTGTTGTACTCGAAGATTTTGAGTTCTTCATGCATGGCATTGAGCCAATCCGAGTCTTCGAGCGCCTCATAGACCTTTTGGGGTTCAACACAAGAGACAAACGCGTGATGTTCACAATAGTTTGCTAATTGTCTACGAGTGCTTACCCCATTTCTTAGGCTTCCAACCACATTTTCCATGAGATGGCCTTTGGTGGTGAGCTTGGAAGCAATCTTCACGGCACGACGCTCTAATTCCTCCTCGGATGTGGAAGGAGGAGGGTTAACTTGATTATCTTGAGCGACGTCTTGAGCTTGTTCTTGATCTTGAGCTTGCTCATGATCTTGAACTTGCTCGAGGGGGAGAACTTGACCTTGTGCATCATTTGGAGGTTCACTACAATCTTGAGATTGATCTTGCCCTTGGTCTTGTTCACGAGGTTGAGGGCCTTCACTTTGATCTTCGGAAGCGCGTGGGTCTTGGGGAGGTGATGGCTCCACTTGAGTGGAGCATTGTCCTTCTCCTTCGGCCACAAGGGGTTCCTCAATGGGTATAATATGACCAATACCCATTCTTCTTATGGCTTGGGGAGGAATTTCATCACCTACATCACAAGTACCACTTTGCTCCACTTGGGAGCCGTTATTTTCGTCAAACTCCACGTTACACGTCTCCTCAATGAGTCCGGTGGACTTGTTGAGAACATGGTAAGCATGAGAGTTTGTAGCATAACCAACAAATATGCCCTCATAAGCTCTAGCCTCAAATTTAGACAAACGAACACCTTTATTGAGAATTAAACACTTACACCCGAACACCAGGAAGTACTTGAGATCGGGCTTGTTGTCGGTGAGTATCTCATAAGGAGTCTTGTTCAAGCCTTTGCGGAGATAGAGCCGATTGGATGCATGACATGCGGTGTTGATGGCTTCGGCCCAAAAGTTGTATGGAGACTTGAACTCCGCCATCATGGTCCTTGCCGCATCCATGAACGTCCGGTTCTTCCTCTCCGCAACACCATTTTGTTGAGGGGTATATGGTGCAGCATATTGATGCTTGATCCCCTCATCACTCAGAAACTCATCCAAGGTGTAGTTCTTGAACTCGGTGCCGTTGTCACTTCTTATTGTCATGATCTTTGCATTATGTTGACGTTGAGCTTCATTTGCAAAGTCGATGACGGTTTGTTGAGTCTCACTCTTCCTCTTGAAGAAGTATACCCAAGTGTATCTTGAATAATCATCCATAATCACCAAGCAATACTTTCTACCTCCAAGACTATCAAAAGATGTAGGCCCAAAGAGATCCATGTGAAGGAGCTCCAAGGGTATCTTCGAGTAGATGATGGTCGTGGGAGGGTGAGCCGTCTCATGAAGCTTTCCTTCGATACAAGCACTGCAAGCACGATCTTTGGCAAAGCTAACATTTGTTAGTCCACGGACATGGTCCCCCTTGAGAATACTTTGCAAAGATCTCATATTGACGTGGGCTAAACGGCGATGCCAAAGCCATCCCACATCAACTTTAGCCATTATGCATGTCGCGGTCTTAGTGGGTTGCTCCGAAAAGTTAATCACATAGAGATCGTTCTCTACATGCCCAACAAAGGCTACTTTAAGAGTCTTGCTCCACAAGAGGGCCACGGTATCAACATCAAAGAAGGTGGCAAAGCCCATGAGTGAAAGTTGACGAACGGGAAGTAAATTGAACGCAAGGGACTCAACAAGCATGACTTTCTCGATCGTTAGATCATGAGAAATGACAACCTTGCCAAGACCCAATACCTTAGAATGTGAGGCATCACCCTACTCGGCATTGGTGGGCATAGATGGGATCTTTTTCACGTCCACCACCAAGTCCTTGCTCCCGGTCATATGATTTGTTGCTCCACTATCGAGCAACCATGATCCTCCACTGGAAGCAAACACCTACAAGAGATCAATACTTGGTTTTAGGTACCCATTTAGTAATAGGTCCTTTGATGTTAGTAACAAGGGTCTTAGGAACCCAAATAGACCATTCAATGTACTCATAAGAAGAACCAACAAACTTAGCATAAACATGCCCATCACTAGCACGGAACAACACATAAGAAGGGTTAAAGTCGCCAGCTTTGTTGGGAGAGATGGCTTTGCCCTTTTTGGCATCACCACTCTTCGCATTGTTCTTCTTCTCCTTAGGAGCACCCTCTCCCTCCTTCACAAAAGTTTGCTTAAGCGGGGGAGGTCGTTTGGTCATGTTATTCTTCTTCTCGTTCTTCTTCTTGTTCTTGGACTTGGGTGAGAACCCAACTCCCTCCTTGGCCACAACTTCCTTTTGATTGCTCAAAAGGTCATTTAGGTTCTTCTCACCTTGTATGCATGACACAAGACCTTTCTTGAGATGTTCCTTCAACTTGGCATTCTCCTCCACAAGATGCACATGCTCACAACATGGGTTAGTAGCATTTGAATTATCAATTAAGACCATGTGAGGAAATGTGGCCTTTTCCTTGGTTAGCTTAACTTGGAGTTGAGCATGAGACTCCTTGAGGTTTGCATGAGCACCTTTCAAGACCTTGTGGGCCTTGTCAAGTACATCAAACTCCTCCTTGAGTCTAGCATGATCAACCCCATGTTTAGCCTTCTCAGAAGTTAGCACACGAGACACAACAAGAGCATGATCAAGAGCTTTCTTTAATTTGGCATGGTCATCGTTTTGTGACTCCTCAAGAGCCAAACGATGCCCACGCTCTTCCTCAAGAGCATTAGTCTCATCGGCATAGTCATGACTATGACCTTCCATCTTAGAGATGGTTTCTTCGTGAGCCTCGATCATGTCATTGGCTTCACCAAGTTGTTCCAAGAGAGCAACAAAGTGCTTCTTGGATTTGCCCTTGAGCTTACTCATGAAGGACTCAAATTCATTTACTTCCTCATTAGACCCCTTACCATCATCAACACCAACCGTCAAAGACGAATTAGGAATAATGGTGTTTTTTTATGTTGGGGGTTACCTTGTTAGTGGCTTTAGCCATGAGGCACTTGGCGGTGATGTTCTCGTTGGGTGAATCGAAGAGAGACACCCAGGGAGTTGTGGCAATGGCAATGGATGCCATGGCCATTGCTTCACTATCTTCATCATCATCGTCATCCTCACGGTATTCTTCTTGAACCACCAACCCACGAGTAGGAGTCTTCTTGGTGAAGTTGTTCTTGTTGGAGAAGGACTTGGCTTTGTCTTTTCGGATGAACTTGCCACCATTGTCTTCCCGCTTCTCGTAAGGACAATCCGCAACGAAGTGGCTCACATTGCCATAGTTAAAACAAGTTCTAACTTGTTGCTTGCTCTTGAAGCCAGTTGAGTTATTCTTGTTGAAGTTGGGTCTTGTATTCTTCTTGCTCCAAAATTGTCTTGAGGCAAGAGCCATGTGTTCATGATAATCATATTTCATGTCTTCAGGGTTGCTCTCCTCATATTCCTCTTCTTCCTCTTCTTCCATAATAACCTTGGCCGTCAAGGAAAGGTTGGGCTTCTTTGCCCTTTAAGAACGGAGCACCGCATTGTCGGCGGTCTTGTCCAAGATGCTCATTGCAACGAACTCATCCAACACTTCACTTGAGGTCATGGAGTGGAAGTCCGGTCTCTGACGAATGACGGAGGACATGGCCTTGTTGTAGGGCATCATGGCCTTGAGGAACTTGCGCTTGATCCAATTGTCATCCGTGTCCTTGCTCCCATGATCTCGGAGTGAGACCGCGAGTTTGGTCACTCTTCGAAAGAGCTCACGAGGTTCTTCATCTTCTTTCATTGCAAACTCATCGGCTTCATCTTGCACCACTTCGTAGTTGGAGCGTTGAATGCTAGCACTTCCTCGATAGAGAGACACAACACATTGCCATGCTTCTTTAGCCATGGCATGAGGTCGAAGATGAGGGAGATCTTCGGGAAGGATTGCATCTTGGATGATGAAGAGAGCACTCTCATTGAATTGATTATCCACGGCTTATCGAGGGGTGAAGTTGCTTGGGTCATGTGGATAGAAACCTTCTTCAATGATTCTCCAAAGATTAGTATTCACATGTTTTAAATGACGCTTGAAACGATAAACCCAAGAATCAAAATCCTCATTTTTCACAATCTTAGGAGGAGGACCGGCATGATTTAAATGAGTAGAGGGAATCGGTCCACCATAAGTTGGAGGTTCCACATGGGCAAAGATGCCGAAGCCATTTCTACCACTCGTAGAAGGACCCTTTTCACTGTTAGCTTCCCCCTTGTCGGAGGTAGCATCCGTCACCTTGTTAGTGGGATCACCCACTTTCATCGGCGAGGTGGACAGTTTAAGTCCTTTTAGAAATTTAGTAAACATGCTTTCAACCTCGGCCGTCATGGAGTTTTTCAATGTGTCTAAAGCCACATTGAATTCCTCACGGGAGACCGAGGTTCCCCCATCGGCCGTAGACGAGATAGGATTCACACCGGAGTGCTCCTCCGCACCGTCGTTGGTGTCAACCATACTCTTCAGACGGCTAAGTCCTTAATAAAGAGACGAGGCTCTGATACCAATTGAAAGGATCGATATGGTTGACTAGAGGGGGGTGAATAGGCAACTAACAATTTTAAGCTTTTCTTTACCAATTTAAACTTTGCAACAAATAGGTTGTCTAGATATGCAACTATGTGAGCAACCTATATGATGCAATGACCACTAGCACATAAGCAAGCAATGGATACAATACAAATAAGCTTGCAAAGTAAAGGCACGAAATAACCAAGAGTGGAGCCGACGGAGACGAGGATGTGTTACCGAAGTTCCTTCCTTTTAAGGGGACGTACATCTCTGTTAGAGCGGTGTGGAGGCACAATGCTCCCCAAGAAGCCACTAGGGCCACCGTAATCTCCTCACGCCCTCACACAATGCGAGATGCCGTGATTCCACTATTGGTGCCCTTAGGCGGCAACCGAACCTTTACAACAAGGTTGGGGCAATCTCCACAATTAATTGGAGGCTCCCAACGACACCACGAAGCTTCACCACAATGGACTATGGATCCGAGGTGACCTCAACCGTCTAGGGTTCTCAAACACCCAAGAGTAACAAGACCCGCTAGGGATTAGTGAGGGGAATCGAATATCTCTTGGTGGAAGTGTAGATCGGGATCTTGTCACCCAATCCCGAGCAAATCAACAAGTTTTATTGGCTAGGGAGAGAGATCGGCCGAAAATGAAGCTTGGAGCAACAATGGAGTTTAGGGTTGGAAGAGGTGTGTCTTCTTGGAGAAGAAGACCCCCTTTTATAGTGGGGGGTCAATTCCAACCGTTACCCACCACTCAGCCCGCGATCCACGGAACTACCACTCCACAGGCGCGGTACTACCGCACTGGCATGCGGTACTACCACGGTGGACCGCGGTACTACCGCGAGCATGGCAGAGACCAGACCAGGCAAAAGGAGCACCGAGAGGGCGCGGTAGATCCGCAGGAGCGGTACTACCATGGCCCCATGCGGTACTTCCGCAAGGCAGACACGAACCAGGCCAGGTAGGCACAGATGTAAAAAATTACATCCGTGACTACCTCCGCTGAGAAAAAGTCGTGCAAAAATCCGACACGGAACTACCGCGACCGAGGGTGTGATACTATCGTGAAGGGTGCGGATGTAAAAAATTACATCCGCCCCTACCTCCGCTCCTGCTATGGAACCTGGCCTAGTGCCACGGTACTACCGCGCCGCAGCACGGTACTACCATGGGGAGCGTGGATGCAAAAAAAATTACATCCGCGCCTACCACCGCTTGAGAGCGGTGCCAGATCAGAGCTCGCGGTACTACCGCTCGGATGAGCGGTACTACCGTGGGAGCCTACGGTACTACCGTGCCGGAGCCCGGTACTACCGCTGGCTCCTACGGTAGTACCACTCAAAAGAGCAGTACTACCGCTAGCCTGAGAAGAGCAAGACTGAGGCCTTCATTTCGCAGAGACAAGGTGAGACGGAGGAACACTCCGAGGAGCTCGAGGAAAGGCGGTGCAGAAGGGAATGTGTACGTGAGATTCCACCCAAACCTTTCCAAAGCAGACCCCCTCTTAATAGTACGGATTTTCTATGACTCAACTCCACCGAACCAAACCGTAGAGAAAGGCCGTCTTCTATAATCTCCGAGGGACATCAAATCGTCTTGTGTTTAGTCGTGATATATCTGAAAAGCTCAATACACACGATTAGTCCGCAAAGGCATTGTCATCAATCACCAAAACTACAGAGGGACAAGAATGCCCTTACAAAGAGCCTGGCTACTATATGCATGCTCCAAGGCACCGCACCACGCGAGCGTTCACAACTGCCACGTTCGGGTTGCACTTGGCTCTTCACCTCTTCGAGAAGACGAACAATGATGTTACTCCTACTTCTACAGTATCGAATCCACTGCTGCATGTCCGTCCACCTCGTGCGGGAGGGATAGCGTGTAGCGAAAGCTTCTACTTACTGCTCCTGCCTTTGCGTCTATGATAGGTGAGCCCAACAGGTGGTTGGCCCTCCTATCATGCAGCCAAAGGCAGGTACAGTTAAGGCACCGGAGCTCTGTCCGCGAGGGAGAGGGCGTTATAGTAATCAAATTTCTCGGTCTTGTACGAGTTGACGCGACACATCAAAGCACTGCACTCGGTATAAGTCTTTTTACACATTTCAAATGGACTACTTCGTATGTAGACATATTCTGCTTCGTATGTAGTCACTTGTTGCAATCTTTAAAAAGATTTATATTTGGAAATGGAGGGAGTACAATGCATGCATGTATGCCATGACTTTCCTTTTGATACTTGCATGTGTTGATTTGATGCACCTTGCCAAATTTTGACTATAAATTTAACTAACCAAATTTTCAAGCATGTCACAAACTATTACGGGGCTGTTTGGATTGTGACTATGTTTGTCTTATGTTGCCACATTATTTTTCCCACACTTGCCACACTTGCCTAACCTGAGTTGCTCAAATTGTTAGACACACTTTGGCTTGCCTAAGGGAATCTTGCCACAATTTTTGTGTCTATGACACATTATTTTTGTGTCTATGACATGTGGAGTAGAAAATATAAATAATAATGCATGTTGGAGCAACCCACGTTTCCGCTAATTTTAGCCGTGGGCTTGTTCACAACTTTTACGAGGGGGTGGTTGTTCATTTAATGGAGGGACTTGTAGTACCCGACTTGAACGCTACAAAGTGCGACCTGGCACACCGTAACACCACTTGGAACAAGTGGGTAGCTATCTCAAAAAACAATCAACAACTGAAAAGAACCGCGACCTGGCATGTAGTAGTACACAATTTTAAACGATTGTTTTGATGGAGTGAAAAAGGAAAACTATCCCACTACGTATATATAGGCCGGAGCCTCCGTGCTTGCTTGCTATTGTTGCTCTATTCACTATCTTTCTCCCTTCAAAAAACACTGGCTTCCTATCCTCACCGTTGGTTACAGATTTGGACGTATCCCCCTCCGCCGGTGAAGGGGAGGAGGGGCAACGTTTAGGCCGTCGTTGACAGCGAGGGAGGAGACCCACTGCCGGCCGCACCGTTATCTCTGGCCGAGCACTGACGCGGGAGGTCCTCCGATCCCTTCGTCATTGCCTGTGGGCGGATCCGGCCTCCCGCCGCCCACCTATCCACATCCCGACGACCTTCAGGTATATCTTCGTTCAAAACCGCCTTAGCTCTAGTTCCCCAGCTCGCTACGTTGCTGCATGTGCATCATTTTCTACCTCCCAGCCCCTCTTGATTGGATGGTCCAACGTCACCTTTTTTTTCTTCTATTGTTAGAGGTAAAGCTACTTCATGGAGTCGAATCTTATACTCCCTCCGTCCAAAAATACTTGTCATTGAAATGGATGTATCTAGATGTATTTTAGTTCTAGACACATCGATTTTGATGACAAGTAATTCCGGACGGAGGGAGTACTTGGTTCAAACAGGAAATAAAGTGGGGGTGGGGGAATTTAGTATGTACATCGGACTTGGTACAAACAGGAAGGAAAGGGGGTGAAAGTAGTACAGACTGGTTATCCAACCGGTCTATTGGTCGAAAAGGGAAATATAGGGGTAACGCTGTACACAGTGGTATGACCAGGACTAGATTTGCTATCCACACATAGGAGTAGGTGGCTAGAGTGAACAAAAATGGGACCAACCTAGATATGTTTCTTGGATGTTTGTTTCTCGGGGCAACAAACTATGGATCACCACTTTATGCCCCTGTTTACGTACATGGTGCTGGACTGCTGGTGCACCCACTCTCCCATGCCCTTATACCAAATATTTAGTTGTTCTTAATCTAATGTCCCTGGTAAAAATGAAGCCATGCCACTGTTATAAGCCATGACAAGTTTAGCCAAATGTTTTTGCCTGTAATTGTTTGAGACTTTGACTGTTTCCTCTGTACCTTTTTGTGCAAACAGGGATATCCAATTCACCTGGTTGCTGTTGTGACCTTTTGGTGCACTGCACAAAACTCTTCTTAAAAGAAGTGACTTTTGTGTTTTTTAACTGGAATGTCAGAATGGAACAGTTGGTTCATTTCGGTGGAACTGCACAAAGGGAGATCTGTGTTCCAATCCTCATCATCCATATTGGCGCCATAACCTTCCTTTAGGTAAGAATGATATTTAATGCATGTGTTCATCTCTATTTTTCGACTGCCATGAGAAAATAATGCTATTTTTTACTAGTACACTTGTACTCCCTCACTGACAAAACCAATTCTGAATTAGAAGGCCAATCATGTACTTGGTTTCATCAACAGGTGAGGAGAAAGAGAAACAGAGCATTAAGAGGAAGAATAAGAAGAATAAACAGTGTCAAGGCGATCTTGCTGAAGCCAGAGGCCTCAATCGAGGCCATTCAAGGGCTCTGGCAATGACTACCTTACATGTGAGACGATCCTCCAGGGAGCCCTTCCACTTCTGCTGTCTCACTTAATTAATTAGGAGTACTTAAGTACCACTAATTTATTACTGCCTAATTTTCCTGTTGGAGTTAAACAAATCTTTAGTAGGACCCTATGCTGAATCATGTACGTGTGTATGTTTGTCTATGGAGGTGAATCATGTGGTGGAGCAGGGAGGGAATATTATTAGTGTCATGACATAATAGTGCTATTGTTTTGCATGTCAATTTATTGCCATTGGTTCAATGAGGCAATGTTTTGCGTATTGTCCATCATGAATTTGATGCTACTGTTTGAGTAATATGCTAATGTCTTCCTATCCTTTCTCACTAAGCTAATGAAGGTTTCACCTTGTTCCTACTTGTGAAAACAGGGATCATGTTGTGCCAATCATACATTTTAGTGGAACTACACAAGACAATACAATGAACTGTATCCCAGCCAGTGCTTTAACTCTGCTGGAAGTTCTTGATAATCTTTCGATATAATCTCAGCACTGGTAAACAAGAGTGATTTCAACCATACATTTGAAGTGCAAAAATATATATACTATTGTGTGATTCCAATGAGTGCTTTATCATCTCTTATGGGACTACATGAATAAGCTTTTTTTCTCAGGTTGGTACGGGCCTAAGGCCTTCATCCATATTAGTTTGCTGTCATCTCTATTTGTGTTGTGCTACTATCATGAGAAACTCCTTTATCTTTGCACGTTAAAGTTTTGCAACCTATGATAAATGGCAATGCTTTGAGTGTTGAGCTAATTGGCACTGATTAAATAAACTAATACCTCTCTTTAAGCAAGACTACTATGTTGCTAACTTTACCCATTAAGATAATGAGGGTGCTTCTATTTGTTAGTGTATGTTTCATCAACTAGTCCCACTATTACAGTAATCTCACTCTCTCAATATATGTGCCAATAGGGATGCTCGATTTTGGTGGAACTGCACAAAAACTGTGGGTGCTTCATTGCCTCGACAGCTTCCGTCCTTTCTTGTTAGTCGCTAATCTCAGCTTGCTTTCTTCCTTTGCTGTCAGTCGCTTGGCTTATCTCGGCTTCCAGTCAAAGGAAATAGTAATTGATATGCTACCTCACACAGGTTGGTACTGGTCTTTATCCTGATTATTGTGCCTGTCATATGTATTGGTAATTTGGTATTATGATACTGTTTGCCGATCTCATAAAGGAGTAATTTGGAGTTTGAACTCGCAGGCAAATCATTACATCGGGTGATTTCAGTAGAACTGCACAAAATGATCAAAATGTACTCCAAAGTTCACTTAGACAAGCATCGATGTTGACAAGAAGAAGTGCATATATTCATTCGAGTATCAACCGGTGTAAACCAATTGCCAAACTCCAGGTATTAGGAGAGTGAACGCCAAAAATATTGCTTGGTGCATAGCCCAGAAAAACGCAATCCAGTCTTTGCTCCCAACTTGTGCCTTTTGGTTATCGGCACATATGGTAGCAAACTATATGGCATGGAGTCTAAAGATTCCAGACAAGTTGGTTGACACGTATATTCATCTGGCACTTAATCAGTCTGCACGCCAAGGATGCTCCATTTCAGTTGAACTGCACAAAAAATTTGGGAGGTTCATTTTCTCAACTGCCTCCTTTCTCGTCTGCAATGTAGATGGCGAGATACAGGACCAAGATGAGCCAGTAAACTAGTTGGATGAAAGTAGTGGCCAAGTTGCTCAAACCTCCCTCGGCACGAGGCCACTATTTGAGAATAAACCTACAAGCAAAGTTCAGATTGTCTGTGCTGCCTCTTTTGTACTCGAAAGTTTACTCGTACAAGAACTAATTTTAGCAAGAAGTACCTCCGATTGAACACTATTTACCAGTCTGTACCCTAGGTAATTAAAGTTCGTCCATGGATCATATTGGATGTGATCTCAATCATTTGGATGCGTAAACATACTGAACATGTGTATATCTGAATCTTTTTATGAATTATGTATGAATATTGTTGTGTGATCTATCAATCATTTGGATGCATAGATAGCTTGTGTATATATGAATCTTTTGAGTTGTTGATAGTGAATGTTGGCTATGAATATGAACATGTCTTGTGAACCTGAGTTTGATACGAATGTTTACCTTTTCTGTTGTATTTGTGTGTGAACTTGTTAGTATGCCTACTGTGGGGTATAAAACACAGATCTCTGTTCTATTTATCTATATATAAGAATAATAATGTTGTGTCCAATTTATATTTTCCCTTCTAACCACATTATATATATTTATATTATTACTATTATCATATATTTTATAGAGACTTATATATACATTATAAAAACATCTCACGTGTTATTAACTTATAAAAGTAAATGTTTAACAGAAGTTGGCAAGGAAAATCCTGGTTGTTTTTGACTCACAGGCAAGGAAAATCCTTTTTTTGAAACGGAACACGCAAGGAAAATCCTGGTAATTGCATACAAAAGCTTGCGAAGATTTTAAGGACCAATTTAATAATAACACGCTCATTTTTATTTTGAGCAATAACTCGCTAATTTGTTAATTATATATATATATATAATGTGCCTCTCCGGTTTATTCTTTGATATTAATTGCTCCTTCTAACATAACATTATATATATATAACTAGCCCACCTAATACGTGTATTTCAAGGAAGTGCAAATGGGCTGGGATTTCTTACAAAATATAAATGGGCCTGATTGACACGAAATTATTTGTTCACCCAGCCCAACAAATGAACTGTACATTCTAGAAAACATGGGTTAAATATATGCCATATTTTTGCAGGCTGGCATGTGGGCCAATAGGTCGAAGCCTACGCAGGGCGTTGTCAACTTGGTCAAAAAATGATTGTGTCATCCATAACCATTGGATTTATATCCAACAGATGGCATGCACCTTCAATCTCTCGTCTTCTTCCTCCAGCGTCGCCGGGACCGCCTGGTCCGGCCTCCGGCGGCTAGCGGTTCTGCTTAGCACGCATGCTGCAAAGCGCTACCTCACCGCCGGCCAGGCTATCCCTCCACCCCTCGACACCTCCTGTTATTTTCCACAGACTACAGCCCCACGCTGCAACAGAACCAGTTATAACCCTTCTCCTCCTCTCAATCTGCGACTCCACTGTCGCGTCTTCTCATCTCCGAGTCATTCCCGTCCGGGGCCTTGCCGTCGTCCATCGCCTCGCTGCGCTCGGTGCGGCGTGGTCAACAAACGAGAGTCATCGGAAGAGGACTGTACGTGGAGAGCCTGATGGCTGGGACCCATGAGGTCCATAGTCGCACGCAAGAAAAGTTCCTCCTTATTAAGCTGAAAAAGTGTTTCCTCCACCTGACAGCTAGGACCCACCGGCTGTATCTTCGCACGGAAGGAAGTGCCTCCTTGTTTTGCGAAAAAAATTATTCATCCCGTTGACAGCTGGGACCCGTCAGATTTGGTGTCTGACTTGTGGGCCTACTAAGCGGACGTGTACACACGACTTTGTCAACTTAATCAACAAATGATTCTAGCAGCTGGACCGTTGGATGTTAATCCAACAGCCGTGCTCCTACTTCAACCTCTGTTCTTGCTTCTGTCTCCCGTGGGCGGCACCGCGGCTGTGCTGCCTCGCACCCGAACCAGTGAAGTTTCCCACTCCTCTCCATCTACAACTCCAATGCCCCGTCTTCCCCATCTCCGGGTCGTTCCAGTCTGGGTGCGCTCGGCACGGTGTGGTCAACGTGGTCAACAACCGAGAGTCATCGGAAGATGACTGTACGTGAGAGGCTGACAGTGGGGACGCACCATGCCTATGGACGCCTGCATGCAACGGAACGTGACGTGGTCAACGTGGTCAAGGAACGACTTCCATCGGAAGTATACTGTACATGGACTATCTAACAGCTGGGTCCACGGCTGCAGCAAATAAGTGCCTCCTTATTATGTGGAAAATAATGATTCCTCCAACTAACAGCAGGGACCCACTGGACGGGCCACCGTATTTTGCGAAAAAAATGTTTGCCCCCTGACTGCTAGGACCCACCTGACGGGCCACCGTATTTCACGAAAAAAATGTTCCCCCCGCTGTCATCTCGGACCCACCGGAAGTGCCTCCTTATTAAGCAGAAAAAATGAATACTCCCCTGGCTAGCTGGGACCCACCTTGGTGGGAGGCTAACTTGTGGGCCCACTAAGTTGACGGGGACGGAGGGCTTTGTCAACTTAGTCAATATGAACGATTCTAGCTGCAGTGACCGTACGATGTCCATCCAACGACCATCGTGCTTCTTCGACCTCTGGTCTTCTTGCTCCAGCCGCCCAAAGCAGTGCCGATCGTGCCGCCTCCTCCTGCCTCCCGTGGCCGTCTGTGATGCCGCGGAGGCCTCACCGCCCCCTACTACTCCCGCCGCTGGCCAGGCCATCCCTCCACTCACCCACGCTTCCACTGCCGCGTCTTCCCCAGCTCCACGTCGTCCCCTTCCTAGGCCTTGCCGTCGTCCACCGCCGTGGTGCTCTCTGCGCGGCGTGGTCAACGTGGTCAAGGAACGACTTCCATCAGAAGAGTACTGTACATGGAGAGTCTGACAGCTGGGTCCACGGCCACAACCCAATTTATTTGTGATTTACCAAGTAAGTCACTTTGTCAGGCCTGTTGGGCTGCAAATCTTTCAAGACGAGGAGAGCTTTCATTCGGCTGGCCGAGAAAATGGCCCATCAGTAATGAGAAATGGGTTGTATATTTTTAAAACACATCAAACTGGCAATTAGTTTCAAATATCTTTTTTTCATTTTGAGATTTTAAATTACATTAATTTTTATGCATGGAGAATTTGTTGGATTTTATATTAATATACATTTATTTTTAAAATCAGTTTGAATGTGAGTCGAAATTTCGGGATTAAAAATAGTTCGGACCGCACCAAAATATGCAAAATTTCATATAATTTTTTAACCGTGGCCACAATATGGGCTGTAATGCTAACAAAAAGAATATGGGCTCCAAAAAAACCTTAAGAATTAGCAAATGGGCCGTAAATTATTAGAAATAATGGCAGATGGGTTGTATTCTGTTTTCCACGGATTTGAGGCTTTCCTAAAAAAAGGTTGACCCACAAGCAGTGACTGTTGGATGTCCATCCAACGGCCGTCGTGCTTCTTCAATCTCTGCTCTTCCTGCTCCAGCCGCTCAAACAAGCGCCGGTGGGACTGCCTGCTCCCTCCTCCCCGCGGCTGGCTGTGCTGCCGCGCAGGCCTCACCACCCCACCGTACTCCCATCGCTGGCCTAGCCATCCCTCTACTCACCCACACCATCTGTTATTCTTTGGCGACGGTAGATGAACCAGTAAACCCTCGTACAGTCGTACTCCCCTTCGCGTGGGAAACAACCTGAGTCTTCCTTGCCTTCGTGTCGTTCCCTTCCTAGGCCACGCAATCGTCCACCACCCTGGTGCTCTCGGCGCGGCCTGGTCAACGTGGTCAATGACCGACATGCATCTGAAGTGGACTGTATGTGGAGAGGCCGACAGCTGGGTCCACGGCCGCACACAAGGAAATGCCTCCTTATTACGCGCAAAATAATGATTCCTCCACCTGACATGAGGGACCCACCGAAAGGGCCTCTATATTTCGCGAAAAAAACGTTACCGCCGCTGACAGCTCGGACCCACCAGCTATATCTTCGAATGCAAGGAAGTGCCTTCTTATTACGCACAAAAAAAATGAATACTCCCCCTGTTAGCTGGGACCCAGTATAGTGGCAGGCTGACTTGTGGGCCTACTAAGTTGACGGGACAGAGAGCTTTGTCAACTTAGTCAATATGCACGATTCTAGCTCCAGTGACCGTACGATGTACATCCAACGACCGTAGTGCTTCTTCAACCTCTGGTCTTCTTGCTCCAGCCGCCCAAACCAGCGCCGGTCGTGCCTCGTGCTCCTGCCTCCCGTGGCCAACTGCGATGCGGCGGAGGCCTCACCGCCGCCTACTACTCCCATCGCTGGCCAGGCCATCCCTCTACTCACCCACACCCCCCTGTTATTCTGCGGCGATGGCAGCCTCACACCGCAGCGAACCAGTGAACCCTCGTACTCCTCTACGCGTGGGCATCCACTGCCGCGTCTTCCCCGGTTCCACATCGTCCCCTTCCTAGGCCTCGCCGTCATCCACCTCCCTGGTGCTCTCGGCGTGGCGTGATCAACGTGGTCAAGGAACAGCTTCCATCAGACATGGACTGTACGTCGATAGGCTGACAGCTGGGTCCACGGCCGCAGCAAGGAAGTGCCTCCTTATTACGCGCAAAATAATTATTCCTCCACCTGACAGCGGGGAACCACCGGACGGGCCACCGTATTTCGCAAAAAAAAAGTTTCCCCCCTGACTGCCGGGACCCATCAACTACACCTTCGCACGCAAGGAAGTGCGTCCGGGCAAAAAAAACGATTCGCCCCCTGACGGATGGGACCCACCAGCTACACCTTCGCACGCAAAGAAGTGCGTCCGGGCAAAAAAAAAACGATTCGCCCCCTTGACTGCTGGGACCCACCAGCTACATCTTCACACGCAAGGAAGTGCCTGACAGTCGGGACCTACCTAGTCGAAGCTTATGTAGCGTTGTCATTCTGGTCGTGAACGTGTACGTACATATATACTGGTCAATGTAGAGGCGCGCACGTGTCATAGTAGAGGCGCGCACGTATCGTACTAGAGGCGCGCACGTAGCATGTACACGTACGTATAGCGGCCAGTGCGCAAGAAAGAAAATACGGCCACGTAAGTGTACATACGGGCGGGGTCTCGAACGTCTACTTGCGCATATATACGTACGGCCAGGGCTCGCGTACACGGCTGGGTCGGAATGGAGAAACAACATCATCATCGTGTTCATGGGGAGCCAACCGGCTGGGTCGGAAGGGAATGCGTCGTCATGTTCATCGGGAGGGCTTGGACGGAACAGGCGATGGAAACGAGGCTTGGCGTACCACAGAACGGAGGAAACGGTCTTGTGTTCGACCGGCCACATTCGAAACGGGATCCTGTTCATCGGGAGGGGTCTGGCGTACCGCAAAACGGAGGAAACGGACCTTCTACGGTCGAAATGGTGGTCCTGTTGATCGGGAGGGGTGTGGCGTACTGCAAAGCGAACGAAACGGGCTTGTGTTGGAGCGCTACGGTCGAAACGGGGGGTCCTGTTCATCGGGAGGGGTGTGACGTACCGCAAAACGGGACTCCACGGGATACTGTTCATCTCCACCGTCGACCTCCTCCAGCCTCCACGGGCTACTGTTCATCCACCATCGACCTCCTCCAGCCTCCACATGCGACTGTTCATCCACGGGCTCCTGTTCATCCAGCCTCCACCGCGCGCTAATCCACCGGCTACTGTTCAACCACCCCTCTCCACGGGCTCCTGTTCAACCACCCCTCCACGGGCTACTGTTCATCGACCCCTTCACCGTCTACTGTTCATCCAACCCTCCACGGGGTCGTCCTGTTCATCCAGCCCTCCACACCACGGGGTCCTGTTCATCCAGAGGCAACCGGCTCGATCGATCGGGGTCCTGTTCATCCAGAGGCAA
>NC_041389.1:427810875-427978106 GCF_002162155.2 Triticum dicoccoides
TCGGCTTCAGTTAGCAGCAGCAGCGAAGGAATCGCTCGATCTGGTTCAATTAACAGCCATCGATCGATCGCTCGGGTTCAGTAACGCGTAGCCTGCAGTGCAATCGCTCGGGTTCAGTAACGCGTAGCCTGCAGTGCAATCGCTCGGGTTCCGTTAAAGCCCAACGCCTCGCTCGGGTTCAGTTAGAGTCAACGCCTCCCACACACGCGCGTACGTGTACGAGAGAAACGCGCATCGCTCGGCCCCCGACCACCCATCGTAATCGGGAACTCCCCGAAATTTTCCTCGCCCTCTCTTCTACCACGTTTTTTTCCATCATGGACGGTCCAAAGAATGTCATGCAGCTGCGTCTCCGGCCCACCCAGGACGAAAAGCCCATTTTCTGTCATGATTTTTTGTCATAGAAGTAGGAGCCCACCACATTTATGATGATACCAGGTTTTGTAACAATTATCGTCATAGAAGTGTCATATGTATGATAGAAAAAAAATTCGTTCGGCCCAAAATGTCACGGATGTATCTTTTTTTTTTGTAATGCAAGGACGCGTCGAGGGCGAGCAGATGGTACATATGCGCTTTGAATGCCGCTCGGTACTCTGCCACCATTCCGGTTTGCCGTAGTTGAAGAAGTTGATGCATCTCCAACTCGAACTCGTCCGCCCCAAATTCTTCGCGGATCGTAGCACAGAAGGCGTCCCACCCGAGCGCGCATTGTGCTTGACGATACGCCTGAAGCCAGTGAGCCGCCTGCCCTTCGATGTACAGCGTCGCCGTGGTGACCCAGTTGTGTGGCGGCACGCGGTACAGCTCGAAGTAGGAGACGCAGCGATCGATCCACATGTACGGGGCCGAGCCGTCGAACCGCGGAAAGTCATGCTTGGGCAGCTTGGTGAAGTACTCATCCTGCCGCGTTGCGTTGATGGCTTGCGGAAGGAGAGGCGGTCCATTGTTGATGAGGCGAGGCGGTGGCGCGAGCGGCGCCAGCCCGATGTGCTGGTCCACCGACGCGGATGAGGAACCAGTCTGGAAGCCGCCCCGCGGCGTACTTGGAGGGCGGCCGTGCGGCCAGGTCGTGGGCGGTGGTGGTGCGGTCTCGCGCTGCTGGCGAACCTCGTCAACGTCGGCCTGCGTCATATCTACTTGCCGGCGCAAGTGGGCGAGATCGGCGGACACCTTCTTGTTGAAGGCGATCTGCGCTTCCGCCTGCTTGTCGTCGGCGAGCTTGCTTTCGTCGAAGCGGGTGAGCAAGTTCGGGATCATGGACTTGAGTTCCTCTGATGATTCCGACATGGCTGTGAGGATATGCTTGGTCTGCGCGGAGGGTTTGGAGGACGGCGCCGTGCCGTCGATCGATCTAACCCTGCTTGGGATTTTGCGTCGATCTGCCAAAGCAAATCAACAGCCGGAGCAGTGGATGTTACAGATCAATCGCGGGCGGAGGCGGTGGCAAAAAATTTTTGGGCCGGGATCGAAGATGGCTCTGATAACCAGTTGTGATGAACCGAGAAGATCAGATCGCACGAGATGGGAAAAGGGGGGGGGGGTGATATTTAGCGAGGAAGGAGGGCAGCTTTACTTGTAGAGGAGGAAAGTTCAGAGTACAGGAAGAAAGAGAGGTGATCACACACAACACGCATGCCTCTCGCCCACGCAGGGGCTGGCTAAATATCACTCGACTCCCTAGGGCCCACTGATGACCTGGCCTAGCGATGACTTGTCCTTGGCTTTCCTATTGGTTGCTCTAGTCCACCGTGGCACTTGCAGGTGCAGGTGTGACACTTCGCCAAACAATCCGCAACTTCATTTGCCTCCCTTTTGCACCAGCAGAATTTAACTATGCCAAAACCTTTTGAAATCTGAAAACACTCCATGATTGTGGCGACATTGGGACCATAATAGTTCTCAGCATCGTTGATAACATCCATAACTAGGGAAGAATCATATTCCGCCATCACTTTGTTACATCCCAGTTGCTCTGCCAGAAGAAGAGCATTACGAAGAGCAAGCGTTTCTGCGGCTTCCATATCCGGTACGTGTGGTAAAAATCATGTTGCTGCGGCAATGAAGTGACCCCCTTCATCACCCAGAACTGCACCTGTGGCACATGATGCTGAGTCCTCATTGTATGATGCATCTACATTCAGCTTAGTAAAACCGTGAACTGGTTTGCTCCATTTCAGATCTTCGTTTACAATCAAAGATGAGATAAAAAATCAGGAGCAGAGTGCTCTAATGGAGGCTGCAGTTCTGTAGGATGTTTGGACTGCTTCTCCATTGACAGTCTGCCGACGCTGCCACCAGCAATACCATGAAGCGAAAGCCACCAGTTCAGCCTCCGGGTATCAGACTGGATATTGTTGGCCTCCTCAAACATTGACAGAGTCGGAACGATCACGAGCAACAGTTTGGTTAATCAGATCAAGGAGATCAAGCTCTTCCCAGACACGGTTCACCCTATGACATTTTAGTGGTTATTGAGTTTTTTCTTTTCTTTTAGCTGTTGGAGATGCTACTTGACCACAAAGCAAACGACTTCGTGCATGCCCAGTCAGGAAGCGGACTAGATTACAAACCACACGAGCAGATCTGAATCCTCCGCGGTTCGTAGCAATCGGCTAAAGAACCCGTGTCCCTGCCGACCATTCTAGCAATACATGGAAGTGGCATAGAACTTTGGGTCAGAGTATCATACATGAAACTTGTCCGCAACAGTTCGATGCAGCGTGACAGTGGTACACTGTTTTTGCCTCTTAGAGCATGGACTTGGCAAATTCGGTCCCTCAAACGCCTGCGGGCGCATCCGGACGGACCTTCATATTTCATTCCGGACATCCAAATATTTCAAATCCAGACTCTCAAATCCATACAAATACATGAACGTCGACCATGCAACATAATGTGGCACGTAAATAGCTATTGTTGGTATCAAACATAAGTGTTTACATAAAATTTATTTTAAGTGCCAAACTCAAGCATGTGCTCCACAAGATCATTCAGTAGCTACGTGTGCACCTGCTGATCTCGAAGATTCGAATGCATCTGCATAAAGTTCATAAGCTAAGCCGCATCTTGATCTTTCGGGATTTCAACTTGTTCTCCGGGTGCTTCGTAATCATGGGTTTGGGCTACACCATCACCCTCATTCTCGAAAATCATATTATGCAGAATAACACAACATGTCATCAACTGCCACAAAGTTTCTGATTCCCACATCATTGCAGCGCTCTGCACAATTCCCCAACGAGCCTGAAGCACACCAAATACCCTCTCCACGTACTTCCTAGCCGCTTGCTGCATTGTTGCAAAGTAGCTCTGCTTATTGCCACACGGCTCGGATATGGTCTTCACAAACGCCACCCACTGAGGATAGATATCATCGACAAGATAGTACCCTATGTTGTAGTCCCGACCATTAATGATGTAGTTGCATGACGGTATACCTGGCCATACCTCGGGCCGGGCCGGGCCTAGCCAAGCCCGACGCAAAAAACCCAGGCTCGGGCCCGGCCCGGCCCGACCAAGGGGCCTGTTTTTTGGGCCTGAGCCGGCCCGACCTTCAGGAAAGCGCAAAAACGACGGGCCCGGGCCCGGCCCGGCCTGGCCTTCGGGCTCAAAATCTAGGCCCGAGCCTGGCCCGGGGGCAGCGTCGGGCCGGGCCGGGTCGGGCTTTTTCGGGCCGGGCCGGCCGGGCCGGGCTTCCCATGGCCAAGTATACACGACGGTGATTCCCCATTGCAAAGCCTCCTGAACACCCGTGATCGTTGAAGCACGTTGATGTCGCTGTGAGAACCAGACATTCCAAAGAAAGCATGCCAAATCCATAAGTCATGTGACGTCACTACTTCTAGTATGATGGTGGCCTCTCTGGTGTGACCTTGGTACATTCCCCGCAGACCTTTGAGGCAGTTTTTCCATTGCCAATGCATGCAATCAATTGATCCGAGCATTCCTGGAAGCCCCCTTGCCTCTTCAATAGCCAACAGCTTCTTTGTGTCATGCGCATTTGGTTCTCTGGGATAGTCCGGTCCAAACACCTCAACCACAACGCAGGGAAATTTGATAGTAGGATTCAGGCATGTGCTCTCCCTCATCCTGACCATCTCACCAACAACGTCTGCAGCAGTACCAAGTGCAAGCATCCTCAGAGCAGCCGCGCACTTCTGCTTGGCTTGGCCAAGAATGAGAGTTGGCCGCAGCAATACCTTCTCAGCTTGAAGTAGTCGTAGTGTGCCTCCACTCCTCCACAATGCGCAAAAACAATGGTTTCCGCATGCGAAAACGGCGGCGAAACCATGGATCATCCGGGGAAGCAGGTGTGGGAGCAAAGTAGTCATTGTGCAGTAGCTTTGCTCCGGACACCCTATCCCGGTTGATCACTATTCTCCCTTTGATTGAGCCATTGAAGTTGAGAATATGCTCCACTTGCCGGTCCATTTCCGGGTCAAAACATCGTGACCGGGCAGCCCGTCCGGGCGTATGAGGCGGGTTTGAGAGGTCCGGTTGTACATGCTCTTATATCTTCGGAATATATTGGGCAACTCTAACTGATCCCCTATAAGCTATTAGATGAGTAAAATTTGGGTTTTACTCTTTTAAACCGTACCTAGCCTATCTCTAATAGCAAAAATTATCCTCAGCCGCACATGTCGCCCCTATATTTGCTCGGTTGCTATTGCTTGAAGAAAAAACTCTTCTCTCCTCCGTCGCCTCACCTACCCTACTCCCACGCGGCATCTATGCCGGCGCCGTCCTTCCCACCCCTCGCCGGCCACCCCCGGCCACCGCGGACGGTCCGTAGGCTCCGCCGTGGTCCTTGACCACCCGGATTTGTGCCTCTCTCACCTCGTCCTCGGCGCAGAATCGCTAGATCTTAGGCCGTCGTCGCCGGATTTGACGCATTCGTCCGCTGGCGACTGCGCCTTTCTCATGGATTGCCCAGGTATCGGGCCACATAGCCCTGGCAACGTCTTCGCGCTGCAAGCAGGTATTGACTCCGCCGCTAGCCGCTTGGATCTAACTCATCGGCGGTCCGTCGGCAAAGACACAGTCGTCCGTCACCTGGGCTCTGCACTGGCCCATCAGCTCGTTAGCTCCCTGTTATCGGTCATAAAGTGCGACTGCCCACAGCAGGTGGTGTGCCGAGTTTTCACCCCGGATGGGTGTTCTTCGAGTGTAAAAAAGATAGGGTATGTGTTTTCTTAATTTGGTTGTTCACCGGATTCGACACAATTTGTAGCAATGAAATTTGTTTCGATGGCCGAAAGTGAAATGCAAATAATGTTTTGCTACTTTATATATAGATGATCGGCCACGTTCGGTCAAAACTTTTAGTGGAGTAAAAATACGGGATCGGTTAGAGTTGCCCTAACATTCTTAGCTCGACTAATCACTCCTCAAAAAAAAGTTCGACTAATCACACTTGGTCGAGCTCGACCCAAACAGAAGTACAACAACTTCTACTAAAACGAAAGGTGAGAGCGCAACGATTCCCGCGTCTGAGCAGCGAACACGAGATCCGTAGCGCAGTGGCCGACCAGCTCCGTAGCCTCGCGAGTCTCCATTCTCTCGGTTTCCCAGTCGCCACCCTCCCGAAACCGCGAGGCTCCAAGTCAACAGTCCCACACTCCCACTCGCCACACGCCTCCGCGCTCCCCGACCACCGTCATGCCACTCCCGTCCACCCAACTCCACCGCCGCCTCCTCCTGCTCCTTCTCGCCGCCGTCGCCTGCACGGGGCTGCCCGGCGCCGCGTCCAAGCCCACGCTGCTCGAGCCCTGTGCCTCCGCCACGGCCTGCCCCGCGCTGCTCTCCTACACCCTGCACGCCGACCTCAAGCTCGCCGAGCTGGCCGCGCTCTTCGCCGCCGACCCGCTCGCCATCCTCGCCGCCAACGCCATCGACTTCGCCGTCCCGGGTCCGGCCGGCCGCATCCTGCCGGCCGGCCTCGCGCTGCGCGTGCCGGTCCCCTGCGCCTGCTCCGGCGGCGTCCGCAGGGCCACCTCCGTCCGCTACGTCTCCCGGCCGGGGGACACGCTCGCCTCCATCTCCTCGCGCGTCTACGGCGGCCTCACCGCCCCGGACTGGATCAGGGACTCGAACGGCATCCCCGACGCCGACGGCGCCGTCGACGCCGGGACCGCGCTGCTCGTGCCGCTGCACTGCGCGTGCTTCGGCGGGGTGGACAACGGGGTGCCCGCCGTGTACCTCACGTACGTGGTGGCCAAAGGGGACACCGTGCCCGCCATCGCGAAGAGGTACCAGACCACGGCCACCGACGTGATGAGCGTCAACGACATGGCCACCGCCGACGTCGCCGCCGGGGACATCATCGTCCTCCCGCTGCCAGGTGAGTCGTTTTTGTTGCCTCTTCTCGGAGATCCGGAAAATTTTGGTTTTGTTTGTTCTGCTTTGGTAAGAGAACTGACAACACTGCACGTACGTAGCTCCGTGGTTGGTTGGTCAGATCCGATGTTTGCAGACAAAATTGGTCGGTAAACATCTATATAGTTTACTCACGCACTCTAGTCGACAGACACCGATGCCATTCTGGCAAAAACCATTGTTGTGGCAATCTAGCTCTAGACTAATCGATCATCAGTGTCCATGAACAACTGGATGTTTGCACTTGAAATTTCAAACGTACTCCCTCAGTCCCATAATATAAGAACGTTTTTGGCACTAGTGCCAAAAACGTTCTTATATTATGGGACTGAGGGAGTAGTTTGGTTTGGCGATACTACAACGTGTACTTATGCCAGGTTTAGTTGCTGTGTTTGCGCAATTGCACGGGTGCTCCGTGCATTGAAAAAGACCGTGCGTGCTTTTTCTTCACGGCAGCTTTTGGTCTCTGAATCCTCGTTGCGGCCTGTTCCGCGTGCCGGATTCAGAGAAAACCGCTCGAAACATTTTGAAAATCAAGTATGCCGGATTCAGAAACAGACATATGAGCCATTTAAAATCCCCCACACCGAATCTCGAACAAAAAACCCCCATAGTTGCCCTCGAATACCAAATAGCTAGACGTGTGAAGTTTTGCAGAAGCAAACAATTCAGAGTCATACTGGTAGCAGTGCTCTGACCGTCAGTTTTCCTGCCATTTTGTTCATCATGTTACCCCAATTGCCCATTGATAAAATGATGGGGTATGCAAACCTCATCTGTCTTTTCTGAAGAAAGCGAGGACAGAATTGGATCCATCACTATTCCCAGATACTCTGTCAGATCATGGGCTAACAGGACGAGGATAGCATAGATTTATTAACCAATGGCTAGTTTTTTTGATAGTAATTAACCAATGACTAGTTACTATAATTACTAGTCGGCAAACAGGACGAGGATATGCATGATTTTCCCACATTGTCCTCATCTCTAATCTTGTCATTGCAACTTACCCTACCATCTGCTGCTTACTGACAATCTGACATCCTTCCATTTTCGTGTCTCTGTACAGCGTGCACCTCGTCGTTCCCCACCTTCACGTCCGACCACGGGCTGGCCGTGGCGAACGGGACCTACGCAGTGACTGCCGACCGGTGCGTCCAGTGCAGCTGTGGTCCGGCCAACTTGGAGTAGGCACCATCGTGGACTTGTCTTCGTTCAACCATCTTTTTTACAAGTTTTATTGCTGACGCCGTCGCTCGATCCTCGCCGCAGGCTGTTCTGCGTGCCGGCGCCGCTGGCGGATGCGGCGTGCTCCAGCATGCAGTGCGGCAACAGCAGCATGATGCTCGGCAACTTCACCCTCGTCATGACCGGCGCCGGCTGCAGCGTCACCTCCTGCGGCTACGGCGGCTACGCCAACGGCACCATCCTCACCACGTAACTCATCCATCGCCATGCCATGTCATGTCACCAAGCGAAACTCCATCACGTTCTGCGATTCATTGACGGTTCCGTTTCATCTTTGCGTCTTTCTTTCAGGTTAACCAGGGCACTCAAGCCCCTGTGCCCAGGTATTTTCCCGTAACTGTAACCACTACTCCAGTGCTGGTCGTTGGCTCAAACATCGTGCTGTTCTTGTGTGCAGTCCCGCACCAGTTCCCGCCGCTGATCCCGCCGCCGACGTCGTCCTTCTTCGAGACGTACCTCGGCCCTTCACCGGCGCCGAAGCCGTCGGAGGGGGGAAT
Source organism: Triticum dicoccoides (assembly GCF_002162155.2). Taxonomy (NCBI): domain Eukaryota; kingdom Viridiplantae; phylum Streptophyta; class Magnoliopsida; order Poales; family Poaceae; genus Triticum; species Triticum dicoccoides. The sequence goes on from NC_041389.1 coordinate 427,819,002, forward strand.
CAAGAGTCCGACGATGGCTAGGACGGCACCAACGGCCAGCACGGACGCCGTCGCCGGTGCTCCTCCCACGGGCCGGCACTTCAGCGACGTCTTCGGAGTGCTCGCGCTTTGCCTTGTCACCAACATGCTGTGGTGACTGACCACCGAGCAGCCGAACGCGCGTGCGGACGGGCTGCTTCGATTCGAGTTATTCTTTTTGTACAGGAGCAGCCGGCTCTTTTGCAGGGGCTGCTCCGTGCCAAAATTTTGTTGCTGCTCGTCTCATTTGTGGTTCTCTGTGAAATTGAAAGCAGTCTCGCTGAATTGACTCTCGCTCAGTTCGTCTGATTCGTTCAACGAGATCAAAATGTAGGAACGAGCAGCGTAAGCGAAACGAGAAAATGGCTCTCAAACTGGACTTCCAAACAAAATACTGCTAATATTTTTTTCTCGATAAAGTGTGCTCTTTATTAACTCATAGTGTGGCATCAAGCGATACAATTAAATACTGCTAATATTATATGAACAGGTAGAGTGATGATTGATATGCAATGCAATATACCCCCAAATTTGTTATATTCAAAATCCCTTCAAGGGTAATGCATTAAGAAAGGGCCCCATTAGCCAGCGAACATTGGGAGTACCTAGAACTCATCTAGATGAGATATAATTTAGTCTCATTTACTTTGAAAACAAGAACAGATACAACTCACGTTAGCACACACGCATTTTATAGCATCACATTCAATGTCTATAAAAGGTGAATGAGACCAAATTATATCTCATCTAGATGAGTTCTAGCAAAATTGGTGAACATTTGCTATGGGACATTGCCAATTGCAAACGTTTTGTATGGCAAATTCTTCTGAAGCACATGGCAATTTGTTCACAAATTCATGGCAATTTTTGGCAAACAAAGGATTTTGTGCGAAAATTGCCCTGTTCGCTTGAAGAATTGCCATGCCCCTAACACATAGATTGCCGCAAAAAAACATCCGGTTCGACACGCATCCCCAATGAATGTTCGTTTTGCCAAGCACCCCAATGAACGTTCGCTGAATAGCATTACCCGTAAAAAAAGAGAGAGAAAATTACATAAACACACAATTTTTAGGGCTGACATAACACAAAACTCTAGTAACAAGACACACATAATTGCTCTGATTAGTCATTTAATGTGAGATATGCTGAGCGGGTCCCACTTTTCAGAGACAGGAGGAAGGGTTTGCTCAGCTCTCTACAAATTTCAAATTTTAAAAAGACAGAGATATAAAAAACAAAAAATGCAAAAAAAAAAACAGTAGTTCTAATCAACTTTCACTAATCAATTCTGAAATTTGGCTCAAAAGTCATCACTATTTTCCATTTTTTATGAAAAAACAAGTAATTAAGTCCATCTTCGTGAACCAATCATGAAAAATTTTCAACCTATTTTGCCTAGTCGTTTTACAATTTGGATTTTTTTTGTAAGTCACACTCATACAAAAGTTCTCCAGACTTTAAAATGACAGTACAATATGGTCTGCAAATTTCCTACATTTATAATTGAGGATGGATTAAATTACTAGATATTTTCCAACTTTTTGAAAAGTTGCGAAATCTCGAGCCAAATTTGACCGAAACATATATGATTTGTCCAAAGATTAAAATGGTTGGGTAAAATGGGCTAAAAGTTTGTCAGACTGAACAGTGAACATGATTTGAATTATTATTAGAAAAAAAATCAGATTTAATAAATTTGCTTAATTTTATTTAGAAATTTTGAGACAACCTGATTTTTATATTTAAAAAATTAAAATAAATTAGAAAGTTGAGCTTAGCTCGTCGTAATTAGCATTAAGCGACTAACTAGATAAAACATGTGTTTTATTAGTACTTAGTCTTGATCACTGATTTATCAAACTAACAGATGTTTCAATCTTGATCATTGTTCTCAATCGCCTGATACTACAGTAGTGTAGAGTAGACTACGACTGGAATTAACACGTGAAGCTTGCGAGCAAAATTATTTGTCGGTGCAATAATTTGCCTCCTTATGTTTTGAAGATTGTTGTCATAAACAGTATGTGACTAATGTGTTTGCTAGTACATACAGAGTGACAAGCCTCTGAAGTCATGTGGAGTTTGGTACACACGCCGAAGATAATCTTCTACGACCAGCGAAGATTATCACCAAAGATTATGTCAGTCGAAAGTGACCCCCCAAATTGCTGACGTGAAGCAATTGGTTCGGTAACTGTTCAAAGAAATTGACCGCGGTCGAGAAGTTGAAGAAGCAAAGACTTAGCATTTGTTTCATCATTCTTGTTTCTCTTTCTTGAGTCATAGGACCACCATACTATTAAGAGGGTTATAGTGTTCGAAACTTACGGTTTGCTCATGCTAAACCCAAAACCTATGTGAGCTAAGAGAAATCTCTTTGTGTTTAGAATTTATACTCACCAGCAAGAGACGAAGTTTCTCTTTGCTGCGAGAGACTTGATTTGGACCGAGGAGTTAGCATTACGTGCTCCACAAGTAATGTTACCGTTGCGCTAAAAATACCGACCGTTGGTTATGTGTCGGTTGGGCATTGGCTGAGTGGTCATGTCCAAAATGGTCTTTTCCCATCGAAAAGACCGTGGCTATAAATATCCCATCCCTTCCAACGTCCACCGTTGGATGCTCTGTGTGATTCCAAGAAGGCTGTGTGAGCACCCCTCTCTGAGTGATTTCAGTTTAGAATCCGCCAAGAGAAAATAAATCTAGAGCCGAAAAAATAGATAGTGGTTAGCACCACTCGAATCTAAGTCCAGTACGATTTGCCTATTACTCTTGAGAGTTGCGAACTCTCTAGATGGCTAGGTGTCAAGTCTTTCAGTAATCAAGAGTAATTGTGGTTCATGAAGACAAAGTCTGTGAAGGTTTGGAGATCACCTCAACTATCGACCATGAGTGGTCGACACTGATTGATGAATCGGTTTTTGAGGAGAATCGAGCGAACAGAGGTTATCTTCTATGTTCAATCACGAACCCCTCCAACAAGATGCAGTCATTTTGCAAAAGGGAGATCTGGTCTACCAAATCATTCGTCGCCATCGAGCAACACTGGTCACTTCTTCACTCTGTTTACATTCGTTCATCTATTGTGAATTATGTTTCGACCATGTGATAAATTCGCGATGCTTGTGGTAGTTCTCCTTCGGTAGTTGTATCTTGTTATTTGTTCACTGTTTATTTTCATTTCGCTTGTGGTAATTCTCGTTCGGTAGTTGTATCTTGCTATTTGTTCACTGTTTAGTTTTGTTCCACTACTGGATTCTGAGATATTTGAAGTTTCTGAAAGAAATTTTAATTCTCCCATTGACCCCCCCCCCCCTCTGGTAGGTGTACTTCATTCCTACACTAGTAGATCATGACTGGGCTCAAACTCTTTGACTAACGAGTTGAGCCGAGGTTTAATCTGACCTCGTTAACATAATGAGTTCAAGAAGCTAGGCTAAGTTTCTGGTTTGACTCATTAACACAAGGACACTACTAGGGAAAACCTTATACACCGAACTTTAGCAGTAGCGCGTGTCAAAAAACCACGCTAGTGCTAAGTAGCAGTAGCGCGTTGGCGTAAACCGCGCTACAGATAAAATTGTAGCAGTAGCGCGCCTGAAGATAAACGCGCTACTATTAAAATTCCCACTGCTTAGCCGATAGGCTGCTGATACGTCTCCGTCGTATCTATAATTTTTTATTGTTTTATGTCAATATTATTCAACTTTCATATACCTTTGGCAACTTTTTATACTATTTTTAGGACTAACATATTGATCCAGTGCCCAGTGTCAGTTCCTGTCTGTTGCATGTTTTATGTTTCATAGAAAACCCATATCAAACGCAGTCCAAATAGAATAAAAACGGACGGGGGATATTTTTGGAATATTTATGATTTTTGGGAAGAAGAATCAACGCGAGACGATGCTCGAGGGGCCCACGAGGCAGGGGGTGCGCCCCTGACCCTCATGGACACCCCGTAAGGCGGTTGCTGCTTTTCTTTTGCCGCAAGAAAGCTAATATCCGGAAACAAATCGCGTTGAAGGTTTCAATCCAATCGGAGTTACGGATCTCCGGGAATATAAGAAATAGTGAAAGGGCAGAATCTGGGAACGCAGAAACAGAAAGAGACAGAGAGACAGATCCAATCTCGGAGGGGCTCTCGCCCCTCCCACGCCATGGAGACCATGGACCAGAGGGGAAACCCTTCTCCCATCTAGGGAGAAGGTCAATGAAGAAGAAGAAGGGGGGCTCTCTCCCCCTCTCTCTTGGTGGCGCCGGAACGCCGTCTAGGCCATCATCATCACCGCGAGCTACACCAACACCTCCGTCATCTTCATCAACATCGTCATCACCTCCCCCCATCTATATTCAGCGGTCCACTCTCCCACAACCCGTTGTACCCTCTACTTGAACATGGTGCTTTATGCTTCATATTATTATCCAATGATGTGTTGCCATCCTATGATGTGTGAGTAGATTTTCGTTGTCCTATCGGTAATTGATGAATTGCTATGATTGGTTTAATTTTCTTGTGGTTATGTTGCTGTCCTTTGGTGCCCATCATATGAGTGCAAGCGTGGATCACACCATAGGGTTAGTTGTATGTTGATAGGACTATGTATTCGAGGGCAAGATTGACAGAAGCTTCAACCTAGCATAGAAATTGATGCATACGGGATTGAAGGGGGACCAATATATCTTAATGCTATGGTTGGATTTTACCTTAATAAACGTTAGTAGTTGTGGATGCTTGCTAATAGTTCCAATCATAAGTGCATAGAATTCCAAGTCAGGGATGACATGCTAGCAGTGGCCTCTCCCACATAAAACTTGCTATCGGTCTAGTAAAGTAGTCAATTGCTTAGGGATAATTTCGCAACTCCTACCACCACTTTTCCACACTCTCTATACTAACTTTATTGCATATTTATCTAAACAGCCCCTAGTTTATATTTACGTGCTCTTTATATTCTTGCAAACCTATCCAACAACACCTAAAAAGTACTTCTAGTTTCATACTTGTTCTAGGTAAAGCGAACGCTACCTTTAGCTCCTCGTTGGGTTCGACACTCTTACTTATCAAAAGAGGCTACAATTGATCCCCTATACTTGTGGGTTATCAGCTACACATAGTAGTAGCGATCTACGGGGAATAGCGCTACCGCTACATGCTTTGTAGCAGCGTGTTTAGGCAGAAACGCGCTACTGATAAAGGAAATAAAATTAAATGGAAAGCAAATAGAAAAGTGAATGAAAATGAAAGAAATAGAAAAAGGAGAAAAGAAAAAAAATAAAATGTAAAGAAAAATAAATGAAAAAGGGAAAAAAAAAGAAAGGAGTAGCAGTAGCACGTATCCAGGAACGCGCTATAGCTAACTTAGCAGTAGCGCGCTTCCCCGAAAGCGCTACTGCTACTTTTGACTTAACCACTGTAAGGGCATATTTATCCCCAAGGTGTTTTGTTGATTTATGACAATGCTTTTGCGGACTAATCGTGTGCATTGAGATTTTCAGAGATTCATCCTTTGGCACGAGATGATTCCCTCCCCTCGGTGTTTTATTCAAGACGGTGCAACTCTTTCGTTTCTCTGTTGGTGGACTAGTTGCGCAGGAGTCACCATACTATCAAGAGGGGATCCGCTTTGGTAAGGCTAGGGTGGAATCAACACGTACACATCTTTATTGCACCCGCTGATCCTTCCCGCTTCAATGGAGCTCTCCTTCCCCTCTCTGTTTTCTCTGTCTGGCCCCAGCGGTAGTACCGCGGTCCACAGCGGTAGTACCGCCGAAGCACAACAAGTAGTAGTACCGCTCCTCAGCGGTAGTACCGCTTGTTGTCTTCCGCCGTAGTACCGCTGTGGCTCTGGGCTACTACCGCTCGACTCGAGGCCTCGTTTTCTCGTGTCGGGTTCTGCGGCACTAGCTGCGGCAGTAGTGGCGGTAGTACCGCTCCCGAGCGGTAGTACCGCCCTTACCACCGTGGTAGGACCGCTCTGGGTCCAGGACCTTGCTCCCCTCATGTGTGCGGCAGTACCGCTAGGTGGCGTGGTATACCGCTGGCTCAGCGGTAGTACCGCCCACCCAAGCGGTAGTACCGCTCTCTGGGGGGCTGCTTGGGGGTAACGGTTGGATTGTCCCCCCCCACTATATAAAGGGGTCTTCTTCCCCAAAGTTGACCTACCTCTTCCCCCAAAAGCTCCATTGTTGCTCCAAGCTCCATTTTCGCCCAATCTCACTCCCTAGCCAATCAAACTTGTTGATTCGCTCGGGAGTGGTTGAGAAGGCCCAAATATACACTTCCACCAAGAGATATTTGATTCCCCCCACTAATCCCTAGCGGATCTTGTTACTCTTGGGTGTTTGAGCACCCTAGATGATTGAGGTCACCGCGGAGCCATAGTCCATCGTGGTGAAGCTTCGTGGTGTCGTTGGGAGCCTCCAATTAAGTTGTGGAGATTGCCCCAACCTTGTTTGTAAAGGTTCGGTCGCCGCCTTCAAAGGCACCAATAGTGGAATCACGGCATCTCGCATTGTGTGAGGGCGTGAGGATATTACGGTGGCCCTAGTGGCTTCTTGGGGAGCATTGTGCCTCTACACCGCTCTAACGGAGACATACTTCCCCTCAAAAGGAAGGAACTTCGGTAACACATCCTTGTCTCCACCGGCTCCACTCTTGGTTACCTCGTGCCTTTACTTGTGCAAGCTTATTTGTGTTGTATCCCTTGCTTGCTTATGTGCTAGTTGTTGTTGCATCATATAGGTTGCTCACCTAGTTGCATATCTAGACAACCTACTTTGATGCAAAGTTTAATTTGGTAAAGAAAATATTAAAAAGTGTTAGTTGCCTATTCACCCCCCTCTAGTCAATTATATCGATCCTTTCAATTGGTATCAGAGCCTTGTCTCTTTATTAAGGATTTTGCCGTCCGAAGAGTATGGTTGACACCACAGACGGTGTGGAGGAGCACTCCGGTGTGAATCCTACCTCGTCTATGGCCGATGGGGGAACCGCGGTATCTCGTGAGGAATTCAATGTGGCTTTAGACACATTGAAAAACTCCATGACGACCGAGGTTGAAAGCATGTTTACTAAATTCCTAGAAGGACTTAAACTGTCCACCTCACCGATGAAAGTGGGTGATCCCACTAACAAGGTGACGGATGCTACCTCCGACAAGGGGGAAGCTAATAGTGAAAAGGGTCCTTCTGCTAGTGGTAGAAATGGCACCGACATCTTTGCCCATGTGGAACCTCCAACTTATGGAGGACCGATTCCCTCTACTCATTTAAATCATGTCGGTCCTCCTCCTAAGATTGTGAAAAATGAGGATTTTGATTCTTGGGTGTATCGCTTCAAGCATCATTTAAATCATGTGAATACTAATATTTGGAGAATAATTGAAGAAGGTTTCTATCCACATGACCGAAGCAACTTCACCCCTAGAGAAGCCGTGGATAATCAATTCAATGAGAATGCTCTCTTCATCATCCAAGAATCAATTCTCCCCGAAGATCTCCCTCATCTTTGACCCTACGCCATGGCCAAAGACGCGTGGCATTGCGTTGTGTCTCTCTATCGGGGAAGCGCAAGCATTCAACGCTCCAACTATGAATTGGTGCAAGATGAAGCCGATGAGTTTGCAATGAAGGAAGATGAAGAACCTCATGAGCTCTTTCAGAGAGTAACCAAACTCGCGGTCTCACTCTGAGATCATGGGAGTAAGGACACGGATGACAATTGGATCAAGCGCAAGTTCCTCAAGGCCATGATGCCCTACAACAAGGACATGTCCTCTGTCATCCGTCAAAGACCGGACTTCCACTCCATGACCTCAAGCGAAGTGTTGGACGAGTTCGTTTCTATGAGCATCTTGGACAAGACCGCCAACAACGCGGTGCTCCGCTCTAAAAGAACAAAGAAGTCAATCTTGCCTTGAAGGCCAAGGTCGTTGTTGAAGAAGAGGAAGAAGAGGAAGATGAGGAGGGCAATCCCAAGGATACAAAATATGATTATCATGAGCACATGGCTCTTGCTTCAAGGCAATTTTGGAGCAAGAAGAACACAAGGCCCAATTTCAACAAGAACAATTCAAGTGGGTTCAAGGGCAAGCAACGAGTGAGAACTTGTTACAATTGTGGCAATGTGAGTCACCTTGTTGTGGATTGTCCTTACGAGAAGCGGGAAGACAATGGTGGCAAGCTCATTCGAAAAGACAAAGCCAAGTCCTTCCCCAACAAGAACAACTTCACTAAAAAGACACCTACTTGTGGGTTAGTGGTTCAAGAAGAATACCATGAGGATGACAATGATGATGAAGACGGAGAAGTAATGGCCATGGCCTCCGTTGCCATTGCCACAACTCCTCGGGTGTCTCTCTTTGATTCACCCAATGAGAACATCATGGCCAAGTGCCTCATGGCTAAAGCCACTAACAAGGTAACCCCCAAAATCAAAACCACCATCATTACTAATCCTGCCTTGATGGATTGCATTGATGAAAGTGAGGGGTCTAATGAAGAGATGAATGAGTTTGAGTCTTTTATGAGTAAACTCAAGGGAAAATCCAAGAAGCACTTTGTTGCTCTCTTGGGACAACTTGGTGAAGCCAATGACATGATCGATGCTCATGAAGAAACCATCTCTAAGATGGAAGGCCATAGTCGTGACTATGCCGATGAGATATCGGATCTTTCTAATGCTCTTGAGGAAGAGCGTGGGCATCGTCTGACTCTTGAGGAGTCACACAACGATGACCATGCTAAATTAAAGAAAGATCTTGATCATGCTCTTGTTGTCTCTCGTGTGGCAAACTCCAAGAAGGCTAAACTTGGGGTTGATCTTGCTAGACTCAAAGAGGAGTTTGATTTACTTGACCAGGCTCACAAGGCCTTGAAGGGTGCTCATGCTAGCCTCAAGGAGTCTCATGCTCAACTCCAAGTGAAGTTAACCAAGGAGAAAGCCACTTTTCCTCATATGGTCTTAATTGATAACGCAAATGCTACTAATCCATGTTGTGAGCATGTGCATCTTGTGGAGGAAATGCCAAGTTGAAGGAACAACTCAAGAAAGGCATTGTGTCATGCATACAAGGTGAGAAGAACCTCAATGACATTTTGAGCAATCAAAAGGAAGTAGTGTCCAAGCAGGGAGTTGTGTTCCCACCCAAGTCCAAGGATAAGAAGAAGAACGAGAAGAAGAATGATAAGACCAAACGACCTCCCCCTCTTAAGCAAACTTTTGTGAAGGAGGGAGAGGGTGCTCCTAAGGAGAAGAATAACAATGTTAAGAGTGGTGATGCCAAAAAGGGCAAAGCCATCTCTTCCAACAAAGCCGGTGACTTTAACCCTTCTTATGTGTTGTGTCGTGCTAGTGATGGGCATGTTTATGCTAAATTTGTTGGTTCTCCTTATTAGTACATTGAATGGTCTATTTGGGTTCCTAAGAACCTAGTTACATCAAAGGACCCATTACTAAATGGGTACCTAAAACCAAGCATTGATCTCTTGTAGGTGTTTGCTTCCGGTGGGGGATCATGGTTGCTCGATAGTGGAGCAACAAATCATATGACCGGAAGCAAGGACTTGGTGGTGGACGTGCAAAAGATCCCATCTATGCCCACCAATGTCGAGTGGGGTGATGCCTCATCTTCTAAGGTATTGGGTCTTGGCAAGGTTGTCATTTCTCATGATCTAACGATCGAGAAAGTCATGATTGTTGAGTCCCTTGCGTACAATTTACTTTCAGTTCGTCAACTTGCACTTATGGGCTTTGCCACTTTCTTTGATATTGATACCGTGGCCCTCTTGTGGAGCAAGACTCTTAAAGTAGCCTTTGTTGGGCATGTCGAGAACGGTCTCTATGTGATTAACTTTTCGGAGCGACCCACTAAGACCGTGACATGCCTAATGGATAAAGTTGATGTGGGATGGCTTTGGCATCGCCGTTTAGCCCATGTCAATATGAGATCTTTGCAAAGTCTTCTCAAGGGAGACCATGTCTGTGGACTAACAAATGTTATTTTTGCCAAAGATCGTGCTTGCAGTGCTTGTATCGAAGGAAAGCTTCATGAGAAGGCTCACCCTCCCTCGACTATCATCTACTTGAAGAGACCCTTGGAGCTCCTTCACATGGACCTCTTTGGGCCTCCATTCTTTGATAGTCTTGGGGGTAGAAAGTATTGCTTGGTGATTGTGGATGATTATTCAAGATACTCTTGGGTATATTTCTTCAAGAGGAAGAGTGAAACCCAGCAAACTGTCATCGACTTTGCAAATGAAGCTCAACGTCAACATGATGCAAAGATCTTCACAATAAGAAGTGACAACGGCACCGAGTTCAAGAACTACACCTTGGATTAGTTTCTTAGTGATGAGGGGATCAAGCATCAATATGCTGCTCCATATACCCCTCAACAAAATGGTGTTGCGGAGAGGAAGAACCGGACGTTGATGGATGCGGGAATGACCATGATGGCGGAGTTCAAGTCCCCATACAACTTTTGGGCTGAAGCCATCAACACAGCATGTCATGCATCCAATCGGTTCTATCTCCGCAAAGGCTTGAACGAGACTCCTTATGAAATACTTACCGGTAACAAGCCCAACCTCAAGTACTTCTGGGTGTTCGGGTGTAAGTGTTTCATTCTCAAGAAAGGTGTTCGGTTGTCTAAATTTGAGGCTAGAGCTTATGAGGGCATATTTGTTGGTTATGCTACAAAATCTCATGCTTACCGTGTCCTCAACAAGTCCACTGGACTCATTGAGGAGACGTGTAACATGGAGTTTGACGAAAATAACGGCTCCCAAGTGGAGCAAAGTGGTACTTGTGATGTAGGTGATGAAATTCCTCCCCAAGCCATAAGAAGAATGGGTGTGGGTCATATCCTACCCATTGAGGAACCCTTTGTGGCCGAAGGAGAAGGACAATGCTCCACTCAAGTGGAGCCATCACCAACCCAAGACCCACACGCTTCCGAAGAACAAAGTGAAGGCCCTCAACCTCGTGAACAAGACCAAGTGCAAGATCAACCTCAAGATGGTGATGATCCACCAAATGATTCCCAAGGTCAAGTTCTCCCCCTCGAGCAAGTTCAAGATCAAGGGCAAGCTCAAGATCTTGAACAAGTTCAAGACGGCGCTCAAGATAATAAAGTTAATCCTCCTCCTTCCACATCCGAGGAGGAATTAGAGCATCGTGCCGTGAAGATTGCTTCCAAGCTCACCACCAAAGGCCATCTCATGGAGAATGTGGTTGGAAGCCTAAGAAAGGGGGTAAGAACTCATAGACAATTAGCAAACTATTGTGAACATCACGCGTTTGTCTCTTGTATTGAACCCCAAAAGGTCTATGAGGCGCTCGAAGATTCAGATTGGCTCAATGCCATGCATGAAGAACTCAACAACTTCGAGTACAACAAGGTGTGGAGATTGGTGCCAAGGCCATCGGGGAACCATAACGTCATTGGAACCAAGTGGATTTTCAAGAACAAGCAAGATGCTCATGGGAACATCATTCGCAACAAGGCAAGATTGGTAGCACAAGGCTACTTCCAAGTCGAGGGTATCGACTACGGTGAAACCTTTGCTCCCGTTGCTCGCCTTGAATCCGTTCGTTTGTTGATTGCTTATGCTTCCCATCACAACTTTAAGTTACAACAAATGGATGTGAAGAGTGCTTTTCTTAGTGGTCCTATTAATGAGTTGGTCTATGTCAAGCAACCCCCCGGGTTCGAGGATCCCTACTTTCTGGATCATGTGTATCAACTCGATGAGGCACTCTACGGCCTTAAGCAAGCCCCACATGCGTGGTATGACCACCTTACCGAGTTGTTACAAGATCGTGGATTTGAGGTTGGGAAAATCGACCCCATTATTTTTACTAAGAAGGTCAAAGGGGAGTTGTTTGTATGCCAACTATATGTTGATGATATTATCTTTGGTTACCCTAACAAAGCTTTCAATGAGGAATTTACCGCTCTCATGACCTCTAAGTTCAAGATGTCTTTGATGGGAGAGTTGAAGTTCTTCCTTGGTTTCGATATCAAGCAACGAAGAGAAGGTACCTTCATCAACCAAGCCAAATACACTCAAGACATGCTAAAAAGATTCAAGCTAAGTGATGTCAAGCTGGCTTCTACTCCAATGCCTACCAAGTGCCAACTTGACATTGACCCCAATGGCAAAGCGGTGGATCAAAAGGTATATCGCTCCATGATTGGCTCCTTGCTTTACCTTTGTGCATCTAGACCGGATATCATGTTGAGTGTGGGAATATGTGCACGGTTTCAAGCCGCACTGAAGGAAAGCCACTTTGTGGCGGTCAAGCGAATCTTTCGATATTTGGCTCATACCCCAAACTTTGGCTTATGGTACCCAAGAGGAGCAAACTTTAAGATTGAAGGTTATACAGATTCCGATTGGGCGGGAGACAAAGTGGATAGGAAGTCCACTTCCAGAGGGTGCCAATTTCTTGGTTGCTCTTTGGTGAGTTGGTCTTCCAAGAAGCAAAGTTGTGTGTCTCTCTCGTCCACCGAAGCCGGTAGTTGTTGTGCACAACTCTTATGGATGAGGCAAACTTTAAAGGAGTACGATGTCATTTGTGACAAAGTGCCTCTTTGGTGTAATAATGAAAGTGCCATCAAGATTTCTCTCAACCCGGTGCAACATTTCAAGACGAAGCATATTGAGATTCGGTATCACTTCATCCGGGATCACATTAGGCGAGGGGAGATCGAGCTCAAGTATGTCAACACTCATGATAACCTTGCAGATATTTTCACGAAGCCCTTGGATGAAGCAAGATTTCGCAAGTTAAGGCATGAGCTAAATATCATTGATTCGAGCAATGTATCTTGAACCCTTGCATATCTCGCCACATTCAACATCGCGTCTTTTTTAGGTGTAGGCATGGACATAGGGGGAGTGTTGTTCTCTCAATGAACTCTCCCTCCCCCCAATATGAATAAATTGATCAAGTCTTTCACTTTAACCATCTTCGATGGTACTTGTGCTTCAAGGACAAGTTTTGGTCATGGGCCCAAGGTTAAAATCTTCGCGGCGCCATACCTCTTGACTCAAACATAGGTGGCCTCGGCCACCGCCCTCTCTTGAAGAGGTGTGTCTTGGCCCCTTGCTAGTGTCTTTGTTGCCTAGTCGTTTTGCCGTTGTTTTTTCCCTCTTTTGAGCTTAGTCGTTTTGTCTAGTTGCCGTGGCGTGCTGGGCGGTACTACCGCTGGTGGTGCGTGGTACTACCGCCCACGAGCGCGGTACTACCGCTGCGGGGCGGGATCAGGGGGTTATATCGGGGTCGGGGGAGGTTTCTTCTCCCCCATACCCATTCGCTTCGCCCCCTTGCTCCTCTTCGTCTCTCCAACAACTTCTCGCCGCGGGAGGGCTCCCACGGATCTTCTTCTCTGGGGCGTCCCTCTCCATTTCCTTCAGTGGAGTCGATCCCACCTCGTCCTCTTCCCATGGATGCCGGTATTGCCCCCGTTCCCTCTCTCTTTTTTGTCTAGATTTCAGATCTAGCATCTTAGGGGCAATAGTGGTTGCATCTCTAGATTTTTTGCTAAATCTAGGCTTGAGTAGGGTGGAGAAGGAAACTAGACGTTTTGGATTAGCGCTTGGTAGGAGTATTTTTGAATTTGGTAGGCCGGTAGTGCCGGATCTGACCACAGCAGTAGGAAACCGTTGTTTCCCCGCTTCGAGTGGTATTACCACTCTCATTGGAGTGGTACTACCGCTTGGAGCGGTACTGCCGCCTCTAGGTCGCGGTACTACCGCTGCCTGCCAAATTCCATCGTGTTCCTACCATTCAGTGATCCTTTTTGTTGTGTTTGTGTTGGAAATATGCCCTAGAGGCAATAATAAAATGGTTATTATTGTATTTCCTTGTTCATGATAATTGTCTATTGTTCATGCTGTAATTGTATTAACTGGAAACCATAATACAGGTGTGAATATATAGACCACAACATGTCCCTAGTGAGCCTCTAGTTGACTAGCTCGTTGATCAATAGATGGTTATGGTTTCCTAACCATGGACATTGGATGTCATTTATAACGGGATCACATCATTAGGAGAATGATGTGATGGACAAGACCCAATCCTAAGCATAGCACAAGATCGTGTAGTTCATTTACTAAAGCTTTTCTAATGTCAAGTATCATTTCCTTAGACCATGAGATTGTGTAACTCCCTGATACCGTAGGAGTGCTTTGAGTGTACCAAACGTCACAACGTAACTGGGTGACTATAAAGGTGCACTACAGGTATCTCCGAAAGTGTTTGTTGGGTTGGCACGAATCGAGACTGGGATTTGTCACTCCGTATGACGGAGAGGTATCTTTGGGCCCACTCGGTAATGCATCATCATAATGAGCTCAATGTGACTAAGTAGTTAGTCACGGGATCATGATTACGGAAAGACTAAAGTGACTTGCCGGAAACAAGATTGAACGAGGTATTGGGATACCGACGATCGAATCTCAGGCAAGTAACGTACCGGTTGACAAAGGGAATTGCATACGGGATTGCTTGAATCCTTGACATCGTGGTTCATCCGATGAGATCATCGTGGAACATGTGGGAGCCAACATGGGTATCCAGATCCCGCTATTGGTTATTGTCCAGAGAGCTGTCTCGGTCATGTCTGCATGATTCCCGAACCCGTAGGGTCTATACACTTAAGGTTCGATGACGCTAGGGTTATAAGGGAAGTTTGTATGTGGTTACCGAATGTTGTTCGGAGTCCCGGATGAGATCCCGGACGTCACGAGGAGTTCCAGAATGGTCCGGGGGTAAAGATTTATATATGGGAAGTCCAGTTTCAGTCACCGGAATAGTTTCGGGGGTTATCAGTATTGTACCGGGACCACCGAAAGGTGTCCGGAGGTCCACCGGATTGGGCCACCTGCCCCGGGGGACTTGATGGGCTGAATATGGGAGAGAACCAGCCCCTAGTGGGATGGTGTGCCCCTCCCCAAGGACCCAAGGCGCCTAGGGTTGGAAACCCTAGGGGAGGGGGTGCCTCCACCTTGCTTGGGGGGCAAGTCTCCCCCTCCTGGCCGCCGCCCCCCCTCTAGATGGGATCTAGAGGGGCCAGCCCCCTCTCCCCTTCCCCTATATATAGTGGGGGTTTTGGGGCTGCCAAGAACATGAGTTTCCCTCTCTCCTGGCGCAGCCCTACCCCTCTCCCTCCTCGTCTCTCGTAGTGCTTGGCAAAGCCCTGCTGGAGTGCCACGCTCCTCCATTACCACCACGCCGTTGTGCTGCTGCTGGACGGAGTCTTCCCCAACCTCTCCCCCTCTCCTTGCTGGATCAAGGCACAGGAGACGTCACCGGGCTGCACGTGTGTTGAACGCGGAGGCACCATTGTTCGGTGCTCAGATCAGATTCGGCCGCGATCTGAATCGCTTCGTGAACGACTCCACCGACCGCGTTCTTGCAACGCTTCCGCATCACGATCTTCAAGGGTATGAAGATACACTCCCCTCTCTCTTGTTGCTAGAATCTCCATAGATTGATCTTGGTGATGCATGGAAAATTTTGAATTTCTACTACGTTCCCCAACAGTGGCATCATGAGCTAGGTCTATTGCGTAGATTCTATGCACGAGTAGAACACAAGTTGTTGTGGGCGTTGATTTTGTTCAATATGCTTACCGTTACTAGTCCTATCTTGTTTCGACGGTATTGTGGGATGAAGCGGCCCAGACCGACCTTACAGGTACACTTACGTGAGACAGGTTCCACCGACTGACATGCACTTGTTGCATAAGGTGGCTAGCGGGTGCCAGTCTCTCCCACTTTAGTCGGATCGGATTTAATGAAAAGGGTCCTTATGAAGGGTAAATAGCAATTGGCATATCATGTTGTGGTTTTGGCGTAGGTAATAAACGTTCTTGCTAGAAACCTATAACAGCCACATAAAAACTTGCAACAACAATTAGAGGACGTCTAACTTGTTTTTGCAGCATATGTCGTGTAATGTGATATGGCCAAGAAGGATGTGATGAATGAAATATATGTGATGTATGAAATTTATCATATTCTTGTAATAGGAATCACGACTTGCATGTCAATGAGTATGACAACCGGCAGGAGCCATAGGAGTTGTCTTAATTTATTGTATGATCTGCGTGTCATTGAATAACACCATGTAATTACTTTACTTTATTGCTAAACCGTTAGCCATAGTAGTAGAAGTAATAGTTGGCGAGACAACTTCATGGAGACACGATGATGGAGATCATGATGATGGAGATCATGGTGTCATGCCGGTGATGATGATGATCATGGCGCCCCGAAGATGAAGATCAAAAGGAGCAAAATGATATTGGCCATATCATGTCACTATTTGATTGCATGAGATGTTTATCATGTGTTTACATCTTATTTTCTTCGAACGACGGTAGCATAAATAAGATGATCCCTCACTAAAATTTCAAGAAAGTGTTCCCCTAACTGTGCATCGTTGCGAAAGTTCGTTGTTTCAAAGCACCACGTGATGATCAGGTGTGATAGATTCTAACATTCACATACAACGGGTGTAAGCCAGATTTACACATGCAAAACACTTAGGTTGACTTGACGAGCCTAGCATGTACAGACATGGCCTCGGAACACAAGAGACTGAAAGGTCGAGCATGAGTCGTATAGTATATACGATCAACATGAAGATGTTCACTGATGATGACTAGTCTGTCTCACGTGATGATCGGACACGACATAGTTGACTCGGATCATGTGTTACTTAGATGACTAGAGGGATGTCTATCTGAGTGGGAGTTAATTAGATGAACTTAATTATCATGAACATAGTCAAAAGGACTTTGCAAATTATGTTGTAGCTTACGCTTTAGTTCTACTATTTAAGATATGTTCCTAGAGAAATTTTAGTTGAAAGTTGATAGTAGCAATTATGCGGACGGGGTCCGTAAACTGAGGATTATCCTCATTGCTGCACAGAAGGCTTATGTCCTTAATGCACCGCTCGGTGTGCTGAACCTCGAGCGTCATTTGTGGATGTTGCGAACATCTGACATACACATTTTGATGACTACGTGATAGTTCAGTGTGTAATGTTAAATGATTTAGAATTGAGGCACCAAAGACATTTTAAAACGTCGCGGAACATATGAGATGTTCGAAGAGCTTAAATTGGGATTTCAGGCTCGTGCTCATGTCAAGAGGTGTGAGACCTCCGACAAGTTTCTTAAGCCTGCAAACTAAGGGAGAAAAGCTCAATCGTTGAGCATTTGCTTAGATTGTATGAGTACTACAATCACTTGAATCGAGTGGGAGTTAATCTTCCAGATGAGATAGTGATGTTTCTCCAAAGTCATTGCCACCAAGCTACTAGAGCTTCGTGATGAACTATAACATATCAGGGATAGATATGATGATCCTTGAAATATTCGCGATGTTTGACACCGCGAAAGTAGAAATCAAGAAGGAGCATCAATTGTTGATGGTTAGTGAAACCACTAGTTTCAAGAAGGGCAAGGGCAAGAAGGGATACTTCATGAAATGGCAAATCAGTTGCTGATCTAGTGAAGAAACCCAAGGTTGAACCCAAACCCGAGACTAAGTGCTTCTGTAATGAGGGGAACGGTCACTGAAGCAGAACTACCCTAGATACTTGGTTGATGAGAAGGCTGGCAAGGTCAACAGAAGTATATTGGATATACATTATATTAATGTGTACTTTACTAGTACTCCTAGTAGCACCAGGGTATTAGATACCGATTCGGTTGCTAAGTGTTAGTAACTCGAAATAAAAGCTGCGGAATAAAAGGAGACTAGCTAAAGGTGAGATGACGATATGTGTTGGAAGTGTTTCCAAGGTTGATGTGATCAAGCATCGCATACTCCCTCTACCATCGAGATTGGGGTTAAACCTAAATAATTCTTATTTATTTGAGCATAGACATGATTGGATTATGTCTATCGCAATACGATTATTCATTTAAGGAGAATAATGGTTACTCTATTTATTTGAATAATACCTTCAATGGTCTTGCACCTAAAATGAATGGTTTATTGAATCTCGATCGTAGTGATACACATGTTCATGCCAAAAGATATAATACTGCTTGTGGCACTGCCATTTGAGTCATATTGGTATAAAACGCATGAAAAAGCTCCTTGTTGATGGATCTTTGGACTCACTCGTTTTTGAAAAGTTTGAGACATGCGAACCATGTCTATTGGTATGTGCGCATGAAGAAACTCCTTGCAGATGGATCGTTTGGACTCACTTGATTCTAAATCACTTGAGGCATGCAAATCATACCACATGGGCAAGATGACTGAAAAGCCTCGTTTTCAGTGAGATGGAACAAGAGAGCAACTTGTTGGAAGTAATACATTTTGATGTGTGATGTCCAATGAGTGCCGAGGCACGCAGTGGATATTGTTATGTTCTTACTTCATAGATGATTTGAGTAGATGCTAAGTATATTTACTTGATGAAACACAATTCTGAATTGTTGAAAGGTTCAAGTAATTTCAGAGTGAAGTTGAAGATCGTCGTGACAAGAGGATAAAATTTCTATGATATGATCATAGAGATGAATATGTGAGTTGCCAGTTTGGTACACAATTAAGACATTGTGGAAATTGTTTCACGACTAATACCGCCTGGAACACCATAGTGTGATGGTGTGTCCGAACATCATAGATGCACCCTATTGGATATGGGGCGTACCATGATGTCTCTTCGAATTACCACTATCGTTTATGGGTTAGGCATTAGAGACAACCGCATTCACTTTAATTGGGCACCATGTAATTCCGTTGAGATGACGTCGTGTGAACTATGGTTTAGAGAAACCTAAGCTGTCATTTCTTAAAAGTTTGGGGCTGTGATGCTTATGTGAAAAAGTTTCATGCTGATAAGCTCGATCCCCAAGCGGATAAATGCATCTTCATAGGACACCCAAAACATTTGGTATACCTCCTAATTCAGATCCGGAAGCAAAAGTACTTGTTTCTAGAAACGGGTCCTTTCTCGAGGAAAAGTTTCTCTCGAAAGAATTGAGTGGGAGGATGGTGGAGACTTGATAAGGTTATTGAACCATCACTTTGACCAGTGTGTAGCAGGGCACAGGAAGTTGTTCGTGTGGCACCTACACCAATTGAAGTGGAAGCTGATGATAGTGATCATGAAACTTCAGATCAAGTCACTACCAAACCTCGTAGGTCGACAAGGATGCGTACTACTTCAGAGTGGTACGGTAATCCTGTCTTGGAAGTCATGTTGCTAGACAACAATGAACCTACGAGCCGTGGAGAAGCGATGGTGGGCCCGGATTCCGACAAATGGCTCAAAGCCATAAAATCTGAGAGAGGATCCATGTATAAAACAAAGTGTAGACTTTGGAAGAACTACTTGATGGTCGTAAGGCTATTGGGTACAGATGGATTTTAAAAGGAAGACGGACAATGATGGTAAGTGTCACCATTAAGAAGGCTCGACTTGTCGCTAAGATGTTTTCTGACAAGTTCAAGAAGTTGACTACGATGAGACTTTCTCACTCGTAGTGATGCTAAGAGTCTGTTGGAATTATATTAGCAGTTACTGCATTATTTATGAAATCTTGCAGATAGGATGTCAAAACATTGTTTCCTCGACGATTTTCTTGAGGAAAGGTTGTATGTGATACAACCAGAAAGTTTTGTCAATCCTGAAAGATGCTAACAAGTATGCAAAGCTCCAAAAATCCTTCTAAGGACTGGAGTAAGCATCTCGGAGATGGAATATACGCTTTGATGGGATGATCAAAGATTTTGGGTTTATACAAAGTTTATGAGAAACTTGTATTTCCAAAGAAGTGAGTGGGAGCACTATAGAATTTCTGATGAGTATATGTTGTTGATCAGAAATGCTGTAGAATTTCTGGAAAGCATATAGGGTTATTTGAAAAGTGTTTTTCGATGGAAAACCTGGATTATGCTACTTGAACATTGAGCATCAAGATCTATAAGGATAGATCAAAAACACTTAATAGTACTTTCAAATGAATACATACCGTGACAAGATTTTGAAGGAGTTCAAAATAGATCGGCAAAGGAGTTCTTAGTTGTGTTATAAGGTGTGAGTATTGAGTAAGACTCAAGACCTGACCACGGCAGAAGAGAGAGAAAGGACGAAGGTCATCCCCTATGCTTTAGACGTAGGCTCTACAGTATGCTAAATTGTGTACCGCACCTGTAGTGTGCCTTTCCATGAGTCAGTCAAGGGGTACAAAAGTGATCCAGGAATAGATCACAGGACAACGGTCAAAGTTATCCTTAGTAGCTAGTGGACTAAGGAATTTTCTCGATTATGGAGGTGGTAAAAGAGTTTGTCGTAAAGGGTTACGACGATGCAAACTTGGATACTAATCTGGATGACTATGACTAGTAAACCGGATTCATATAGTAGAACAGTTATTTGGAATAGCTCCAAATAGCGCGTGGTAGCTGCATCTACAAGATGACATAGAGAATTGTAAAGCACACACGAATCTGAAAGGTTCAGACCCGTTGACTAATAACCTCTCTCACAAGCGAGATATGATCAAACCCCATGGGTGTTGGATTCATTACAATCACATGTTGATGTGAACTAGATTATTAACTCTAGTGCAAGTGGGAGACTGTTGGAAATATGCCCTAGAGGCAATAATAAAATGGTTGTTATTGTATTTCCTTTTTCATGATAATTGTCTATTGTTCATGCTATAATTGTATTAACTGGAAACCGTAATACATGTGTGAATATATAGACCACAACATGTCCCTAGTGAGACTCTAGTTGACTAGCTCGTTGATCAATAGATGGTTATGGTTTCCTAACCATGGACATTGGATGTCATTTATAACGGGATCACATCATTAGGAGAATGATGTGATGGACAAGACCCAATCCTAAGCATAGCACAAGATCGTGTAGTTCATTTACTAAAGCTTTTCTAATGTCAAGTATCATTTCCTTAGACCATGAGATTGTGTAACTCCCTGATACCGTAGGAGTGCTTTGAGTGTACCAAACGTCACAGCATAACTGGGTGACTATAAAGGTGCACTACAGGTATCTCCAAAAGTGTTTGTTGGGTTGGCACGAATCGAGATTGGGATTTGTCACTCCGTATGACGGAGAGGTATCTATGGGCCCACTCGATAGTGCATCATCATAATGAGCTCAATGTGACTAAGTAGTTAGTCACGGGATCATGCATTACGGAATGAGTAAAGTGACTTGCCGGAAACGAGATTGAACGAGGTATTGGGATACCGACGATCGAATCTCGGGCAAGTAACGTACCGATTGACAAAGGGAATTGCACACGGGATTGCTTGAATCCTTGACATCGTGGTTCATCCGATGAGATCATCGTGGAACATGTGGGAGCCAACATGGGTATCCAGATCCCGTTGTTGGTTATTGGCCAGAGAGCTGTCTCGGTCATGTCTGCATGATTCCCGAACCCGTAGGGTCTACACACTTAAGGTTCGATGACGCTAGGGTTATAAGGGAAGTTTGTATGTGGTTACCGTATGTTGTTCGGAGTCCCGGATGAGATCTCGGACGTCACGAGGAGTTCCGGAATGGTCCGGAGGTAAAGATTTATATATGGGAAGTCTAGTTTCAGTCACCGGAATAGTTTCGGGGGTTATCGGTATTGTACCGGGACCACCGAAAGGTGTCCGGAGGTCCACCGGGTGGGCCACCTGCCTTGGGGGACTTAATGGGCTCAATATGGGAGGGAACCAACCCCTAGTGGGCTGGTGTGCCCCTCCCCAAGGGCCCAAGGCGCCTAGGGTTGGAAACCCTAGGGGAAGGGGGCGCCTCCACCTTGCTTGGGGGGCAAGTCTCCCCCTCCTGGCCGCCGCCCCCCTCTAGATGGGATCTAGAGGGGCCGGCCCCCTCTCCCCTTCCCCTATATATAGTGGGGGTTTGGGGGCTGCCAAGAACATGAGTTTCCCTCTCTCCTGGCGCAGCCCTACCCCTCTCCCTCCTCGTCTCTCGCAGTGCTTGGCGAAGCCCTGCTGGAGTGCCACGCTCCTCCATCACCACCACGCCGTTGTGCTGCTGCTGTACGGAGTCTTCCCCAACCTCTCCCTCTCTCCTTGCTGGATCAAGGCACGGGAGACGTCACCGGGCTGCACGTGTGTTGAACGGGAAGGCACCTATGTTCGGTGCTTAGATCGGATTCGGCCGCGATCTGAATCGCTTCGTGAACGACTCCACCGACCCCGTTCTTGCAAGGCTTCCGCATCGCAATTTTCAAGGGTATGAAGATACACTCCCATCTCTCTTGTTGCTAGAATCTCCATAGATTGATCTTGGTGATGCGTAGAAAATTTTGAATTTCTGCTATGTTCCCCAACAGTTTGGTGACTTATGCTCGTTCTTTCTAGTTGGTTTGCGTGTTCTTGTGTTTGGTTCTAGGTGATGAACATCCTGAGCATCAAGCTCGCCGTGTCAACCCCGGTCGTGCCACGTCGAAGCGCTACCGCTCATCTGAGTCATCAGGAGGTTCCTCTAGTGCTCCACCCCCACCTCAACTCTAGAAGAAGTCTGCCATCAAGCCAAAGCCAACGGGCAAAATTGTGCCTCAAATGAATGCCAAGGAGTTCTGGACAAGGCATCGCTGCAACCCCTATGTGGAAGACCAAGAACCCACTTTGGTCAACCGTCCGTTCTGGAACCGCTTTCAGTTTGCCATTTTCTTTGATGTGCTCAAGGCCAAGAAGAATCTCTATGTGGATGTGCGCTCCATTGACACAGACTATATGGAGAAGGATCCTGAGTACTTTGGTGAAGCTCTTCAGATATGCTCTCAGCTGAACATTCTCAAAATCATGCAGTTCAACAAAGACTATGATGCTGATATTATGGCCCAATTCTACGCCATTGTCCATCTAGGGACTGATGAGGACATGACTCTGACTTGGATGACCAATGGCAAGTTGCTTTTTGTCAAGTGGAAGGCATTCATGGAGTTACTTGGGGTGGAAGATCATGGGCTTGAGACTCCTTCGTCTTTCGCCCTCACAGTAATACCACCTCCACTCACAAGCAAGCTCTCTGGCCCTACTGCACTCAGAAGATCAATCCTGACACTAAGAAGGTAACATATGAGCTGCCTGCCTTTTTGGACATTCTTCACTGTATCTTCTGTGAGACTCTCTTCCCTCGTATCGGGAATCTGGATATGGTTCACTCCTACCTTGTGGACATGCTTCTCTTCTGCCAACGTGAGAAGGAGGCAAACACTGGCGAGTCCTTGGACATTTCTCATGTTATGTGGTCTAAGCTCTTATCTGCTATCTCTGAGCGCAAGTGCCCGATCTATGGTCCATTCATCATGCTGCTCATTGAGAAGGCCTGGGATAAGGTCTATCCCAAGGTTATGCTAGAGACTGGAGAGTTGGTGTCTCATGAGGTCAAGCATCTGAGGAAGAAGGATAACTGGGGTACTCAGGTCCCTAGATCTGGGGCTACATCTTCTGCTGCTGCCATGGAGACCGAGGAGGAGGCTGATGCTGATGACGATGATGACTATGAGCCTTCTGGGGCAGAGCCCTCTCGGGCAAAGAAGCTCAAGCTCAAGGTGAAGAAGTTGTTCTGCATGGAGTCTCATGGTCAGTACATGACTCATGTGGCTGATAAGAAGGACAGGGGACGTCACAAGGAGCTCATGCGTCAGTTGGGTGCCACCGTTTACAGTGGATCTAAGGACTAGCTTACTGAGGAGGAGGAGGAGTGGATTCAGCAGCACTGCCCATGGACAGATTCTGATGCCGAGCAGTTCCCGACCGACGACGGCGGTGTAGACGATCCCGCTGGGATATGATGTTCGAGACCCTCGCGTGCTGTCACCTGGAGCCATAGCAACACTCCCTCTCTTTTTGGTGTCTCGATTCCAAAGGGGGAGAGAGTTTAGGGATTTGTGTCGTTGTCGTTGTCTATTTTGGGAGTGTGTCTTCTTTGTGGTGTGTTTCCTCGCCGTTTGCTTTGCTTGGTTTTGTGCCAGTGAGACCTAAGTTCCAGACATATGGTGTGAGACATATGCTACCTTATCTTTATATTATCATAATCTATGTCTATCTAGTCCTTCGGTATCTTATGAGGTGCATGCTTATCCTGTTATATATACTTTGCTCTCATATATCTTGCTTAGGTTGTTGGTCTCTAAAATGTAGGGGGAGCGTTGATCCTAGTATGTGTGCCGTGTAGTCTGCTACCTCTTGAGCACTGCGTTGGATTTCCCCGAAGAGGAGAGGATGATGCAGTAAAGTAGCACAAGTATTTCCCTCGGTTTTTGAGAACCAAGGTATCAATCCAGTAGGAGATCACGCACGAGTCCCTCGTACCTACACAAAACGATAGCTACTCGCAACCAACGCGATTAGGGGTTGTCAATCCCTTCACGGTCACTTACGAGGGTGAGATCTGATAGAGATGATAAATAATTTTTTTGATATTTTTGATATAGAGATGCAAAGTGAAAAGTAAAAGGCAAAGTAAAAACAAAACAAGTAATAAAGTAATGGAGATTGATGAGAATAGACCCAGGGGGGCCATAGGTTTCACTAGTGACTTCTCTCAAGAGCATAAGTATTCTACGGTGGGTGAACAAATTACTGTTGAGCAATTGATAGAAAAGCGAATAATTATGAGGTTATCTAGGTATGATCATGTATATAGGCATCACGTCCAAGACAAGTAGATCAAAACGATTCTGCATCTACTACTATTACTCCACTCATCGACCACTATTCAGCATGCATCTAGAGTATTAAGTTAAAAAAAGAGTTATGCCTTAAGCAAGATGACATGATGTAGAGGGATAAATTCATGTAATATGATAAAAAAACCCATCTTGTTATCCTCGATGGCAACAATACAATACGTGCCTTGCAACCCTTTCTGTCACTGGGTAAGCACACCGCAAGATTGAACCCAAAGCTAAACACTTCTCCCATTGCAAGAACTACCAATCTAGTTGGCCAAACCAAACGGATAATTCGAAGAGACTTGCAAAGATAACTCAATCATACATAAAAGAATTCAGAGAAGAATCAAATATTATTCATAGTTAAGCTGGATCATAAACCCACAATTCATCGGTCTCAATAAACACATCGCAAAAAGAAGATTACATCGAATAGATCTCCACAAGAGAGGGGGAGAACATTGTATTGAGATCCAAAAAGAGAGAAGAAGCCATCTAGCTACTAGCTATGGACCCGAAGGTCTGAAGTAAACTACTCACACTTCATCAGAGAGACTATGGTGTTGATGTAGAAGCCCTCCGTGGTAGATGCCCTCTCCGGCGGAGCTCTGGAACAGGCCCCAAGATGGGATCTCGCGGATACAGAAGGTTGTGGTGGTGGAATTAGGTTTTTGGCTCCATATTTGATCTAACGGGGGTACGTAGGTATATATAGGAGGAAGGAGTACGCTGGTGGAGCAACAGGGGCCCACGAGGCAGGGGGCGCGCCCAGGGGGGGCGCCCTCCACCCTCGTGACCTCCTCTGGAACTTCTTGGAGCAGGGTCCAAGTCTCCTGGATCACGTTTGGTGAGAAAATCACGTTCCCAAAGGTTTTATTCCGTTTGGACTCTGTTTGATATTCTGTTTCTTCGAAATACTAAAATAGGCAAAAAAAACAACAATTCTGGGATGGGCCTCCGGTTAATAGGTTAGTCCCGATAATAATATAGAAGTGGAAAATAAAGCCCAATATAGTCCAAAACAGTAGATAAAGTACCATGGAGCAATCAAAAATTATAGATACGTTGGAGACGTATCAAGCATCCCCAAGCTTAATTCCTGCTCGTCCTCGAGTAGGTAAATGATAAAAAAGAATTTTTGATGTGGAGTGATACTTTGGTATAATTTCAATGTAAATCTTCTTAATTGTGATATGAATATTCAGATCCGAAAGATTCAAGACAAAAGTTCATATTAACATAAAGGTAATAATACTTCAAGCATACAAATTAAAGCAATCATGTCTTCTCAAAATAGCATGGTTAAAGAAAGTTATCCCTACAAAATCATATCGTCTGGCTAAGCTCTATCTTCATCACACAAAGTATTTAATAATGCACAACCCCGATGACGAGCCAAGCAATTGTTTCATACTTTAGTAATCTCAAACTTTTTCAACTTTCACGCAATACATGAGCATGAGCCATGGACATAGCACTATAGGTGGAATAGAATGGTGGTTGTGGAGAAGACAAAAAGGAGAAGATAGTCTCACATCAACTAGGCGTATCAATGGGCTATGGAGATGCCCATTAATAGATATCAATGTGAGTGAGTAGGGATTGCCATGCAACAGATGCACTAGAGCTATAAGTATATGAAAGCTCAACAAAAGAAACTAAGTGGGTGTGCATCCAACTTGCTTGCTCACGAAGACCTAGGGCACTTTTGAGGAAGCCCATCATTGGAATATACAAGCCAAGTTCTATCATGAAAAATTCCCACTAGTATATGAAAGTGACAACATATGAGACTCTCTATCATGAAGATCATGGTGCTACTTTGAAGCACAAGTGTGGAAAAAGGATAGTAGCATTGTCCCTTCTCTCTTTTATATATATTGGTGGGCTTCTTTGGCCTCTTTTATTTTTCATAAAGTCCGGAGTCTCATCCCGACTTATGGGGGAATCATAGTCTCCATCATCCTTTCCTCACTAGGACAATGCTCTAATAATGAGGATCATCACACTTTTATTTTTCTTACAACTCAACAATTACAACTCGATACTTAGAACAAAATATGACTCTATATGAATGCCTCCGGCGGTGTACCGTGATATGCAATGAATCAAGAGTGACATGTATGAAAGAATTATGAACGGTGGCTTTGCCACAAATACAATGTCAACTACATGTTCATGCAAAAAGCAATATGACAAAAGTAATGTGTGTCATATGAACGGAAAGTTGGAAAGTTGCATGGCAATATATCTCGGAATGGCTATGGAAATGCCATGATAGGAAGGTATGGTGGCTGTTTTGAGGAAGGTATATGGTGGTTGTATGATACCGGCGAAAAGTGCGCGGTATTAGAGACGCTAGCAATGGTGGAAGGGTGAGAGTGCGTATAATCCATGGAATCAACATTAATCAAAAGAACTCATGCACTTGTTGCAAAAATTTAGAAGTCATCAAAAACCAAAGCACTAAACGCATACTCCTAAGGGGATAGATTGGTAGGAAAAGACCATCGCTCGTCCCCGACTGCCACTCATAAGGAAGACAATCAATAAATAAAACTGTGCTTCGACTTCATCACAAAGCGGTTCACCATACGTGCATGCTACGGGAATCACAAACTTCAACGCAAGCATTCTTTAAATTCATAATCACCCCAACTAGCATTGCTTTGATATTATCACCTCCATATCTCAAAACAATTATCAAGCATCAAACTTATCTTAGTATTCAACACACTCAAAAGAAAGTTTCACAAATCTTGAATACCAAGTATATTATCTTTAAGCAAATTACCATGCTATTAACAACTCTCAAAATAATCTAAGTGAAGCGTGAGAGATCAATAGTTTCTTTAAAACAAATCCACCACCATGCTCTCAAAGATCTAAGTGAAGCACTAGAGCAAAAATTATCACGCTCAAAAAAGATATAAGTGAAGCACATAGAGTATTCTAGAAAATTCTAAATCATGTATGGCTCTCTCAAAAGGTTTGTACAGCAAGGATGATTGTGGTAAACTAACAAGCAAAGAAGCAAATAATACAAGACGCTCCAAGCAAAACACATAACATGTGGTGAATAAAAATATAGCTCCAAGTAAATTACCGATGGAAGTAGACGAAAGAGGGGATGCCTTCCGGGGCATCCCCAAGCTTTGACTTTTTGGTGTCCTTGGATTATCTTGGGGGTGCCATGGGCATCCCCAAGCTTAGGCTCTTGCCACTCTTTGTTCCATAATCCATCAAAAGAATTCACCCAAAACTTGAAAACTTCACAACACAAAACTCAATAGAAATCTCGTGAGCTCCGTTAGTGAAAGAAAACAAAAGACTACTTTAAGGTACTGTAATGAACTCATTCTTTATTTATATTGGTGTTAAATCTAATGTATTCCAACTTCCTTATGGTTTATAAACTAATTTATTAGCCATAGATGCATTGAAATAAGCAAACAACACACGAAAAACAGAATCTGTCAAAAACAGAACAGTCTGTAGCAATCTGTAACTAACGCAAACTTCTGGAACTCTAAAAATTCTACCAAAATAGGAAGTACTGGAAAATTTGTTTATTGATCAGAATAAAAAAGAATCAATACAAAATCACGTTTCTGTGATTTATTGAATTTGTTCTGGTGAGCGCAAAGTTTCTGTTTTTCAGCAGAATCAAATCAACTATCATCATAGCTTATCCTATAGGTTCTACTTGGCACAAACACTAATTAAAACATAAAACCACATCTAAACAGAAACTAGATGGATTATTTATTCCTAAACAGAAGCAAAAACAAAAACACAAAATAAAATTGGGTTGCCTCCCAACAAGCGCTATCGTTTAACGCCCTTAGCTAGGCATAAAAGCAAGGATAGATCTAGGTTTTGCCATCTTTGGTAGGCAATCCATAAGTGGCTCTCATGATAGATTCATATGGTAATTTTATTTTCTTTCTAGGGAAGTGTCACATACCCTTTTTCAAGGGAAATTGGAATCTAATATTCCCTTCCTTCATATCAATAATTGCACCAATCGTTCTAAGGAAAGGTCTACCAAGAATGATAGGACATGAAGGATTGCAATCTATATCAAGAACAATAAAATCTACGGGCACATAATTCCTATTTGCAACAATAAGAACATCATTAATTCTTCCCATAGGCTTTTTAATAGTGGAATCTGCAAGGTGCATGTTTAGAGAGCAATCTTCAAAGTCACGGAAATCTAGTAAATCACACAAAGTTTTGGGAATAGTGGAGACACTAGCATCCAAATCAAACAAGGCATGAAACTCAAAATCTTTAATTTTAATTTTGATAGTAGGTTCCAACTCATCATAGAGTTTTCTAGGGATAGAAACTTTCAACTCAAGTTTTTCTTCATATGATTGCATCAAGCCATCAACAATGTGTTCGGTAAAGGCCTTATTTTCACTATAAGCATGAAGAGAATCTAGCACGGATTGCAACAAGGAAATACAACCAATCAAAGAGCAATTTTCATAATTAATTCCTTGAGATCCAAAATAGTGGGTTTAGCAACATCTAGATTTTTATTTCTTTCAATCCCACTTTCATCAATTTCATCATCAAGATCTAGAAACTCCGAATTCTCAGCAAGCCTTCTAGGTAAAGGAAGATCATATTCAGTTTCATCAAGATTCATATTGCAAAACAAAGATTTAATAGGGGACACATCAATAACTTTTAGATCTTCATCTTGATTTTCATAGGAATTGGAAGAACACGCTTTAATAAAGGCATCTTTGGAAGCACGCATCCTAGAGGTTCTTTCTTTGCACTCATCAATGGAAATTCTCATGGCTTTGAGAGACTCATTGATATCATGCTTAGGAGGAATAGATCTAAGCTTTAAAGAATCAACTTCAAGAGAAATTCTATCAACATTCCTAGCCAAATCATCAACTTTAAGCAATTTCTCTTCGAGAAAAGCATTAAAATTCTTTTGTGAATTCATAAACTCTTTAACACTACTCTCAAATTCAGAGGGCATCTTATTAAAATTTCCATAAGAGTTGTTGTAGGAATTTCCATAATTATTAGAAGGATTCTAGGATAAGGCCTAGGATTAAAATTCCCTCTATACGCGCTATTTCCAAAACTATTCCTACCAACAAAATTCACATCCATAGATTTATTATTATTCTCAATCAAAGTAGATAAAGGCATATCATTGAGATCAAGATAAGTATTTTTAGTAGCAAACATCTTCATTAGTTCATCCATCTTTTCACTCAAAACATTGATTTCTTCTATAGCATGCACTTTTTTACTAGAAGATCTTTTGGTATGCCATTGAGAATATTAGCCATAATATTACCAAGCAATTTTGTAGCATCTCCTAACGTAATTTCCATAAACATGCCTCCCGTGGCCGAATCTAAAAGATTTCTAGAAGCAAAATTTAATCCGGCATAAAAATTTTGTATGATCATCCATAAATTCAAACCATGAGTAGGGCAATTGCGAAGCATCAATTTCATTCTTTCCCAAGATTGGGAAACATGCTCATGATCAAGTTGTTTAAAATTCATAATATCGTTCCTAAGAGTGATGATCTTAGCGGGAGGAAAATACTTAGAGATAAAAGCATCTTTGCACTTGTTCCAAGAATCAATACTAAGTTTAGGCAAAGATGAAAACCAAATTTTAGCACGATCTCTAAGTGAAAATGGAAATAACTTCAATTTGACAATATTGTTATCCGTATCTTTCTTCTTTTGCATATCACACAAATCAACAAAATTATTTAGATGAGTAGCGGCATCTTCACTAGGAAGGCCGGTGAATTGATCTTTCATAACAAGATTCAGCAAAGCGGTATTGATTTCACAAGACTCATCATTATTAAGAGGAGCAATCGGAGTACTAAGGAAATCATTATTATTGGTATTCGAGAAATCACACAATTTGGTATTATCTTGAACCATGGCAACAAGTAATCCAACACACAAGCAACAAAAGGGCAAACGAAAAAAGGCAAAAGAGAAAGAGAGAAGGAGATTGGGAAAGAGAGGGCGAATAAAACGGCAAGGGTGAAGTGGGGGAGAGGAAAATGAGAGGCAAATAATGTAATGCGAGAGATAGGGATTGTGATGGGTACTTGGTATGGTTGACTTTTGCGCAAACTCCCCGGCAACGGCGCCAGAAATTCTTCTTGCTACCTCTTGAGCACTGCGTTGGATTTCCCCGAAGAGGAGAGGATGATGCAGTAAAGTAGCATAAGTATTTCCCTCAGTTTTTTGAGAACCAAGGTCTCAATCTAGTAGGAGATCACACACGAGTCCCTCGTACCTACACTAAACGACAGCTACTCGCAACCAACGCGATTAGGGGTTGTCAATCCCTTCACGGTCACTTATGAGGGTGAGATCTGATAGAGATGATAAATAATATTTTTGGTATTTTTGTGTCACATCCCTAGCTTCTGGTTTGCTCTGAGCTAGCTAGTCATGTGTTGCATCATGTTTAAATTTCAGTTAAACCTGAAATGGGGATTGTTTAAACCCTAGCACTAAATGAATTCAAATAGGCTCCAATAAAATCATTTTCAATAAACCCAAAATGCCTTTGAAAATGTTCATGATTTTTGATAAAGGTGAAAACCTCTGCCAAAAATGATGAACATATTTATAGGTCATTTCTGGATTTTTGAATTAACTCATATTGTATTTGAATTGGGGCATTTAAATCTTATAAATATTTTAAATGCCCTAATAATTCTGGAACTAGTTGAGGGCTGTTGGAAATAATTTCAACAGTGCCACAAATATTTTCAGGATTTTTAATAATGCTCTGGCATTTTTAATAAAGCCAAAACAATTGCAGAAAATAGAAAAGGGAATTAAAAGGGAGAGAGAGCAAACCTACCTGGAAACTTACCTGGCGCCAGCAACCGGCCCAGCTCCTGTGCAGGCAGCCCACCTGTGCGGCCCAGCCCACCAGGCGCCTCCCCCTGTTGCCTTCCTCCTCGTGCCAGTAGGCAGAGGAGGGACACCGCGACGCCGCCGAGCTCGCCACGCCACCACCCTGCCTGGCTGCCTCCTCCTCTCCCTGGGCGTCTCCCGCAGCTCCACGCCACCCCCTGGAACCCCCTCGCACTCTCCCTCGTCCCCAACTCCTCCTCTGACGCTCTCTCCCACGACGCCTGAACACACCGGAAAGCGCCGCCGCACGCCGACGCGGCCACAGCCTCCCTCTCGCCTCGCCGTCGTGCCCACGCGCCCCGCCACTGTGGGCTACGCCTCCTCATCGAGACGCATGGCGTCGGACGCCCTGGAACGCCGCCATCACCATCGTCTTCCTCCTCGGGCTCCGCCACCCGCCGCCGTCGATTCGCCGCACGCAGGACATCCCCGAGCACACTGGCCTGCTCTGCGAGTCCGCCGTGAGCCCCTCTTCCTTTCCCCTCACCTCTCTCTCTCTCGCGCGTGCCCTGTAGCCGCTGCCCCGCGAGCGCCCGAAGCCGCCGTCCGCCATGGCCGGCGAGCTCCGTGCCCCCGAGCACCTCCGCCTCACGTAGTAGCTCCGACGTGCTCCTGCTGCCCCGTAGCTACCGCCTGTGCTCTCCGTCCGCTCAAACGCGAGCTGCAGCCCCACGCCCGCGCTATCCCGAACTCCGGCGACCGCCACGGTCGACGCCGGTGACGACTCCGGCCACCTCCGCTCCAGCCGCCTCCACCACTAGAAGCGCCACTCCGCCAGCTCCCCGTAGATGCTCCCCGTGCCCCAAACCATGGCCTGTAGCGCAATCCCGACGCGGACGCCGCCGCGATCTGAGGTCGCCGGCGGTTAAACGCCGGCAGCTGACGTGGCACCGTCGTTAGTAGTTAATGACTCTACTAATTAACCCACACTCTCACTGACATGCGGGCCCTGCGTCCTAACTAACCGGCTAACTAAAATAGATTAGGTTTAATCTAATTGTAGTGGCCCCACGCGTCAGTTTTGACCGCGCTGACGTGGCCGTTGACTGGGCCCACACGTCAGCGGCACTAACCAGCCCCAGTCACTGATGTGTGGACCCCACTGGCCAGGCTTGACCTGGACCAGCCCCGTTGACTTTCTGATGTCACTAATACGTCATGCTGACGCAGTATTTGTTTATGGAATTTAAATAAATCTTAAATGATTTATTATTTTCAGAAAAATGTCCAAAACTTCTAAAATTCATAGAAATTCAACCGTAACTCCAAATGAAATAAATTATATATGAAAAATGATCAGAAAAATCCAATCTATCCATTTGTATCATTTTCATGCATGTTAGAACAACTTATAACTGCTGTTTAGCACAAATCAATTAAATGGCATTTAAACTCTCACATATGGAGTTTGAATTTGAACCTAGTGTTCAAACCAACCCCATTTAACTTGATGCTAGTTGCATTAGCCCAATCAACAGCATATTGCCATGTCATGATCATGCATCATATTGTGCATTGCATTGATTGTGTTTCTTCCTTGTTTGTCGGTATTTGTCCCCTCTCAGTAGACGATGTTCCGACGATGAGATCGATGACACCGATGAAGAGCTATATCATCTTCAGAAGTGCCAGGCAAGCAAAACCCCCTTGTTCATTCCGATACAATCCTACTCTCTCGCTCCTGCTCTCTTTTAATGCATTAGGACAACACCGATTCATCTGTTACTGGTTGCGGTAGTTGAACCCCTTTATCCTTTGCATGACCTGTCATTGCCACAGTAAATAGATGAAACCCACTAGCATGAGTAGGAGTTGTTTGAGCCCTGTTGTGCCTACTCATTCATGCTTGTTTGTCATGCCTGCTACTGCTTAGAGTTGAGTTAGGTCTGAGTCATTGGGGATGAATCAGAGGTGTGTGAACATGTCCTACCGTTGAGAGCTAAGTGTGTGAACACGGTTTGGTAAAGGTAGCGGTGAGAGGCCATGTAGGAGTACATGGTGGGTTGTCTCATTGCAGCCGTCTTTAGGAACTGAGTTCTGTGTTTGTGATCCATGACCAGTTACTACCACACATTGGGTTCCGGTAACTCGACCCCTCTTGACTTATTAATCAACATGATCTCTGTCCAGAAGTTGCAACTAGTTTCTGGTGTTTGTAGGTAGTGTTAGTAGTCTACCAAGTGGCACCCGGTACAGGTGGGCTTGGGACAGACTAGGCACAGTGGCCTGGTGTACCAAGTAGCACCCGGATGGTGGGCTTGGGAACCCTGCACACATCGTTTGGGGCCGTGAGCGACACCCCGGCCGGATCTCCTTGCGGATGGAACCCGAATAGGCGATAAACCAGGACTAGAGACTTGTTTGGTTAGTCAGGTCGTGGCCGACTCCCTCGCCCGGCTTCCGCTTGAAGGTTGCTGAGGTACATGACGTGTACAGGGTGATAAGTGGCGAGAGCGTGTGTGAAGAAGTACACCCCTGCAGGGTTATCATTATCTATTCGAATAGCCGGATTCCTCGGATATGGAAACTTGGACCCCTTGCATAGTTCATAGACAAGTGAAAGTGGATACTCTAAAATACGCAAGATAAGCGTGAGTGCTATGGATGGCGTTCTCGTAGGGAGACGGGAGCGGATCCATAGTGGTGTATTGATATGGTGAATATGTGGACTCGTGTGCGCCACCTCAAAAGAGTTACTTGCAGTCGTAGTTTAGGATAGCCACCGAGTCAAAGCTGGCTTGCTGCAGTTAAACCCCACCATCCCCTTTGTTGATAATGATGCATATGTAGTTAGTTCTGATGTAAGTCTTGTTGGGTACATTTGTACTCACGTTGCTTAATTTATGTTTTTGCAGAGAGACTTCAGTCTCACTAGTAGTTCCACGTGGGCTTCGACGTTTAGCTTGTTACCTCAGCTACGATCTTGTGCCCTCGGCAGGATCTGGTAGATGGTCAGGCTTCTCAGCCTTTTTCATTTATAGATGTCTGTACTCAGACATCATAGCTTCTGCATGTGCTTGATTTGTATGCTCTGAATGTTGGGTCATGAGACCCCTGTTTGTAATATCCCGCTCCTCGGAGCCTAATGAATACTTACTTGTGTCGTAGAGTCATGTTATGATGCCTTGTTGTATTTGCACATATCGAGCATATTGTGTGTATGATTGAAATGCTTGGTATGTGTGGGATCTGACTATCTAGTTGTTTATCTTTAGTAGCCTCTCTTACCGGGAAATGTCTCCTAGTGCTTCCATTGAGCCTTGGTAGCTTGCTACTGCTCCGGAACACTTAGGTTGGCCGGCATGTGTCCTTCTTCGTTCCAGTGTCTGTCCCTTCGGGGAAATGTCACGCATTGAGTATCGGAGTCCTGTTAGCCCGCTACAGCCCGGTTTACCGGAGTCCTGCTAGCCCAGAGCTACAGCCCAGACCCACTTGCTGATGACCGACACGTTCGATGCTGGGTCATGGATGCCTGTCCCTGTAAGTTTGTGCCACTTTGGGTTTACGACTAGCCATGTCAGCCCGGGCTCCTTATCATATGGATGCTAGCGACACTATCATATACGTGTGCCAAAAGACGCAAACGGTCCCGGGAAAAGGTAAGGCGACACCCGTGGGAATACCGTGCGTGAGGCCGCAAAGTGATATGAGGTGTTACATGCTAGATCGATGTGGCATTGAGTCGGGGTCCTGACAGCGTTGGTATCAGAGCTTGACTACCTGTAGGATTACCAAGCCAAACTGGTCGAAGTTGAGTCTAGAAATGCTTTAGTTATGTAAGGGAATTGATTGTGGGATGGAACGTAAGGCTCTTTTTACTCCTTATACCTCATGCCCTTCTGATCTGAGTCATCTTATCTTTTCTACGAGGTTAAGGAACTAGGCTTTCTCTTCTTTCTATCAGGATCACGTGTTACTAATCCGCAAACTTATAGAATTGTTGGATTTAAGCCTCTATTCAGTTTTTACTACTTCCGTACGTTAACTGTTGATCTCGAAACCTTGATATTGTGCTTCTGAGTGGTTATGCCACCATTTTTTGTGAATATCTCAAATCTTTTCTGAGCATTTACAGCCGTTATGCTGTCCGAGTCATCCCAGGTTTCTAAATAGTCTGAAGCAATTTGCAAATCCCTTCCTCCCGTTTCGATGTTCCTTTGGGCCAGATTAACCACACTAATCGGTGAGTTGAGGTACTCCGCTGCCTTGACATATATGTTGGAGTTATTATTATGACCCTAGGTGTCTAGAGTATCACCTGGTAATCCAGTCATGCCTTGTGTTCCCAGTGTGATGATTCTGGCTATCATTCTCGAAAGCATCCCGTGATGCCAGCTAGTAGTAGGTATTCTACTCCTGGGTTTTGAACCCGAGATTCACTCTACTTACTTCATGTTGATAGTGTTTGCTAGTTCCTTTAGGATATTAGTAACTTTGCGATAGTCCTCGAAGTTCATGGTATTTCCTTCTTCCAAATACTATAAACCACTTTACGGCAGAAGTTTGTTGGGTCAAAAGATCACAACCAGAGTGCTCTTGATGAGTTCTCCATTCCACATTGTGAATCTGCATGTCCTTCCTTTTCAGCATGGGTTATCCGGAAGAAATATGCTGAATTTGTTCGGCATACCAATCCATGTATCCACAACTCAGAAAATTGTATGTTCCATTGAGTTGTCCCTCTTTAGTTGTATTCCAGTCTTCATCTATCCGTTGATAGTCAAGAGTAATTGTGCATTCGTGTTATCGATGCTTATTATTCTTATGGTCCGTCGAGCCATTCTATTCTGGAATAACTAGGAGAAACAAACTCCAGTACCTCATCCATATCCAGGATCGAGTCAAAGAAGTTGTGCTCCGCAGATCAAATTGCTAATCCAGCTTTTGTTCTGCTCTACCTTGGAGTATTACCATCTTTATATCGGGATGGTTATAGGAATTGCACACCATCCTATGAACTCTTGGTACAGTGATACTTCTTGCCATCATTGTTCATTCCTCGGTTCCTGTGTTATTGTAACTGGAATGCCGACAAGTGAATCGTGGTGTGTGAAATCAATACTGCTAGCAACTCCGTTGCTTGGTAGTTAAATGGACAACAATCTCATTCTTAGCGTGCTGATTATTGAGTCATCATTCTAAGATTGATCGTGCTACCTAGTCTTTATTTCTGGTGCACCCTCTGATCAATGAGTTGGGATTGTGTCAATACCTTGCTCTGTTGATCATATCGTCTTGCCCTGAAAAGCAAGGTCGTTCTCGAGCTTAATAACATATTGGTGGTTCATGATTTTCCGAAGATCTTCTCAGAAGTATTACCAGGTTGTCACCTGACCGTTATGTTGAGTTCGTGATCAAGTTGGTTCCTTGTAAACCACCCCTTCTCCAAGAGTCTGTGTTGGGTACCCCTGAGCTAGTTGGCTAAGCTGAACAACAACTTGGAGAGTTGGAAGATGGAAGCTTGTCCGATTTAGTTCATCTTAAGGGATATCTTTTTGGTGTGTGTGTGTGTGTGTTGAAGAAAGATGATATCTTCATCAATTGGTCCTTGTGATCAATTGTTGGATCTATTATCTTACCCAAACCTTTGATTTGAGTATGGGCTATCGTCAAATCAAATCAGAACCAACGATATTCGTAATGTTGTCTTACTCGTGGTTGTTCCTCGAGCATACACCATTATATCTTTCGGGTCTGACCAATGCTATCACCTTGTTCACATAATTGTGGAATTCCACTAATATGGAAACCTGGATGAGTTGTTGTTGAGCCCATTGACAACATCCTTATCTCCTCCATGATTTTGTTGAACATTAAGCTAGTGTTGGAAACTTGTGTAAGCATTATCTTCATGACTCGTTCGTGAAGCATATGTTTGGACAAAAGAAGTGAGTCCCTCTAATTCATGTGCACTTGATGCAAGTTGCTGCCATGAATTTGAGAAGGCTTGTTTTACCTCCTTTGGAATCATCCCAAGTCAGTCATGCATGTGCGAAGAATTCTGTGGTCCGTTAGACTGATCATCTTCATTCCATATGTATATCCTAGCACACCAAGCCACTGATTGGTTTGTTCAAGGAGAAGAAGTTCCTTCATAAGAGCTAATCATATGACTTATGCAAGGACTTCGTTATCCACGGTGATGGTTCTCAACCAGAACTCGGCAGTGTTTTATTGTAAGACTACCACGTGGTCATGTTTGTCCAGGACAGCGTGTTCACATGTGTGTAGCAGAACCAGCTCATGTTTTGGAGTTTGCTATCGTAGTTCATTTCCCGAGAATCTCGCAACATCATCTCGTCGATTTGTGTTGCAAACTTTCATTTTCTTCCTAGACTCGATGAGTCTGGAATATCCTGACACCAACCAGATCTGAATCTCAGGCAGTTATGATGGTTGGAACATTTCCCAAGAACTATAACATTGGTCCCTCGATAACCGGTAAGGTGGATGTCGTGGCCAACACACCCAGCCGGAAGACCTATTATTGTAGTATCTTGATAGAAGAAGTTGGCCACCTCCCCATAAGGATTTCGTAGGATCTACTCCCTAGTTGTTCCTTATGGATTTTTGTGTTCCTGAAGTCCGACCTTTACTTGATGTTCTAGATACCAAACCATTTCAATGAATGGGATACGCTAGCACATCAAGGAGAACATTAGAAGCGGAGTGCTAAATGTCTCTCGGTCGATCATCCAGATTTTGTTTCCTTGGCCTCGCTAAGGTGAAATCTGAGAAGGTGTTATCTTCCTTTGCATCTGCATCATCCATCATTAGCCATCATGGTAGTATGTTGTGTTGCCAGGATCCTTGACACGGATGTTGGTAAAACCTTGATGATTGTGGAAATGCTCAAGTTCTTGAGAGCACGCACAAGCGCTACGTGTTATCATCGGCACTAACTGGGTTTGCTCTCAGCTTCCTCGGTAATGCTATGACCTTTTCAAACAGTGAATTCACTCTCTATTGTTGGGTTCTTCCCCAGTTACCAGAATCATTCCCAGCATTTGCATTTTGTTCCCAGCTTGCACAGCCAATGTGCCATTCTACCATGGGTCCCTTCCATTTCCGGTGGTAAGCAAATTCATCCATTACGTTGTCTTCAACAAGGTAATCCACATCATCCAAGTCCGAGTATGCCATTCTACCGACCCTCGCCAATCGATTGCTGTGATTTGCCTTAGGCTAATATAGAGAGTCTCAATGATCTCTATATCAAAGGTAATTCTTTTGCCACTTAAGGTAATAATCTACGAATCACCCTCCTCCAGGATGTTTCGTTGTGGTATCATGGCAACTCAACTCCTCACTACGTTGACAATCGTTTACCACCTTCTTAGGTGTGGAATTGTTGTCTACCTAGTGAACCCTCGTCATCTGTTCCACTCCATCCCTCTAGAGGTGTGCTTCGTCTCTCAGCTCGAGAGATGTTGCTATGTCTCATTCCGAGAGTTAATCCTGAGTTGTTCGACCTTCGAGAAGATTGATCCTTCTAGAGTTCCCTTCTCCTCTCGTTGTCATGTTGGTTGGCATTCTTGGAGCAAGACATCAAGACAATGATGGTGATCGAATCAATGTTCTTATGAAGGGCAACCTGGATCGTGAAGATTGTGTTAGGTTGCGTTCCCCTTCGTCTTACCCTACACTTGAATCTCGGGTCGAGATTCTTGTTTAGTGGGGGTGAGTTGTCACATCCCTAGCTTCTGGTTTGCTCTGAGCTAGCTAGTCATGTGTTGCATCATGTTTAAATTTCAGTTAAACCTGAAATGGGGATTGTTTAAACCCTAGCACTAAATGAATTCAAATAGGCTCCAATAAAATCATTTTCAATAAACCCAAAATGCCTTTGAAAATGTTCATGATTTCTGATAAAGGTGAAAACCTCTGCCAAAAATGATGAACATATTTATAGGTCTTTTCTGGATTTTTGAATTAACTCATATTGTATTTGAATTGGGGCATTTAAATCTTATAAATATTTTAAATGCCCTAATAATTCTGGAACTAGTTGAGGGCTGTTGGAAATAATTTCAACAGTGCCACAAATATTTTCAGGATTTTTAATAATGCTCTGGCATTTTTAATAAAGCCAAAACAATTGCAGAAAATAGAAAAGGGAATTAAAAGGGAGAGAGAGCAAACCTACCTGGAAACTTACCAGGCGCCAGCAAACGGCCCAGCTCCTGTGCAGGCAGCCCACCTGTGCGGCCCAGCCCACCAGGCGCCTCCCCCTGTCGCCTTCCTCCTCGTGCCAGTAGGCAGAGGAGGGACACCGCGACGCCGCCGAGCTCGCCACGCCACCACCCTGCCTGGCTGCCTCCTCCTCTCCCTGGGCGTCTCCCGCAGCTCCACGCCACCCCCTGGAACCCCCTCGCACTCTCCCTCGTCCCCAACTCCTCCTCTGTCGCTCTCTCCCACGACGCCTGAACACACCAGAAAGCGCCGCCGCACGCCGACGCAGCCACAGCCTCCCTCTCGCCTCGCCGTCGTGCCCACGCGCCCCGCCACTATGGGCTACGCCTCCTCGTAGAGACGCACGGTGCCGGACGCCCTGGAACGCCGCTATCACCATCGTCTTCCTCCTCGAGCTCCGCCGCCCGCCGCCATCGATTCGCCGCACGCAGGACGTCCCCGAGCACACTGGCCTGCTCTGCGAGTCCGCTGTGAGCCCCTCTTCCTTTCCCCACACCTCTCTCTCTCGCGCGTGCCCTGTAGCCGCTGCCCCGCGAGCGCCCGAAGCCGCCGTCCGCCATGGCCGGCGAGCTCCGTGCCCCCGAGCACCTCCGCCTCGCGTAGTAGCTCCGACGTGCTCCTGCTGCCCCGTAGCTACCGCATGTGCTCTCCGTCCGCTCGAACGCGAGCTACAGCCCCACGCCCGCGCTATCCCGAACTCCGGCGACCGCCACGGTCGACGCCGGTGACGACTCCGGCCACCTCCGCTCCAGCCGCCTCCACCACTGGAAGCGCCACTTCGCCAGCTCCCCGTAGATGCTCCCCGCGCCCCAAACCATGGCCTGTAGCGCAATCCCGACGCGGACGCCGCCGCGATCTGAGGTCGCCGGCGGTTAAACGCCGGCAGCTGACGTGGCACCGTCGTTAGTAGTTAATGACTCTACTAATTAACCCACACTCTCACTGACATGCGGGCCCTGCGGCCTAACTAACCGGCTAACTAAAATAGATTAGGTTTAATCTAATTGTAGTGGCCCCACGCATCAGTTTTGACCACGCTGACGTGGCCGTTGACTGGGCCCACACGTCAGCGGCACTAACCAGCCCCAGTGACTGACGTGTGGACCCCACTGGCCAGGCTTGACCTGGACCAGCCCCGTTGACTTTCTGACGTCACTAATACGTCATGCTGACGCAGTATTTGTTTCTGGAATTTAAATAAATCTTAAATGATTTATTATTTTCAGGAAAATGTCCAAAACTTCTAAAATTCATAGAAATTCAACCGTAACTCCAAATGAAATAAATTATATATGAAAAATGATCAGAAAAATCCAATCTATCCATCTGTATCATTTTCATGCATGTTAGAACAACTTATAACTGCTGTTTAGCACAAATCAATTAAATGGCATTTAAACTCTCACATATGGAGTTTGAATTTGAACCTAGTGTTCAAACCAACCCCATTTAACTTGATGCTAGTTGCATTAGCCCAATCAACAACATATTGCCATGTCATGATCATGCATCATATTGTGCATTGCATTGATTGTGTTTCTTCCTTGTTTGTCGGTATTTGTCCCCTCTCAGTAGACGATGTTCCGACGATGAGATCGATGACACCGATGAAGAGCTATATCATCTTCAGAAGTGCCAGGCAAGCAAAACCCCCTTGTTCATTCCGATACAATCCTACTCTCTCGCTCCTGCTCTCTTTTAATGCATTAGGACAACACCGATTCATCTGTTACTGGCTGCGGTAGTTGAACCCCTTTATCCTTTGCATGACCTGTCATTGCCACAGTAAATAGATGAAACCCACTAGCATGAGTAGGAGTTGTTTGAGCCCTGTTGTGCCTACTCATTCATGCTTGTTTGTCATGCCTGCTACTGCTTAGAGTTGAGTCAGGTCTGATTCATCGGGGATGAATCAGAGGTGTGTGAACATGTCCTACCGTTGAGAGCTAAGTGTGTGAACATGATTTGGTAAAGGTAGTGGTGAGAGGCCATGTAGGAGTACATGGTGGGTTGTCTCATTGCAGCCGTCTTTAGGAACTGAGTTCTGTGTTTGTGATCCATGACCAGTTACTACCACACATTGGGTTCCGGTAACTCGACCCCTCTTGACTTATTAATCAACATGATCTCTGTCCAAGAGTTGCAACTAGTTTCTGGTGTTTGTAGGTAGTGTTAGTAGTCTACCAAGTGGCACCCAGTACAGGTGGGCTTGGGACAGACTAGGCACAGTGGCCCGGTGTACCAAGTAGCACCCGGATGGTGGGCTTGGGAACCCTGCACACATCGTTTGGGGCCGTGAGCGACACCCCGGCCGGATCTCCTTGCGGATGGAACCCGAATAGGCGATAAACCTGGACTAGAGACTTGTTTGGTTAGTCAGGTCGTGGCCGACTCCCTCGCCCGGCTTCCGCTTGAAGGTTGCCGAGGTACATGACGTGTACAGGGCGATAAGTGGCGAGAGCGTGTGTGAAGAAGTACACCCCTGCAGGGTTATCATTATCTATTCGAATAGTCGGATTCCTCGGATATGGAAACTTGGACCCCTTGCATAGTTCATAGACAAGTGAAAGTGGATACTCTAAAATACGCAAGATAAGCGTGAGTGCTATGGATGGCGTTCTCGTAGGGAGACGGGAGCGGGTCCATAGTGGTGTATTGATATGGTGAATATGTGGACTCGTGTGCGCCACCTCAAAAGAGTTACTTGCAGTCGTAGTTTAGGATAGCCACCGAGTCAAAGCTGGCTTGCTGCAGTTAAACCCCACCATCCCCTTTGTTGATAATGATGCATATGTAGTTAGTTCTGATGTAAGTCTTGCTGGGTACATTTGTACTCACGTTGCTTAATTTATGTTTTTGCAGAGAGACTTCAGTCTCACTAGTAGTTCCACATGGGCTTCGACGTTTAGCTTGTTACCTCAGCTACGATCTTGTGCCCTCGGCAGGATCTGGTAGATGGTCAGGCTTCTCAGCCTTTTTCATTTATAGATGTCTGTACTCAGACATCATAGCTTCCGCATGTTGATTTGTATGCTCTGAATGTTGGGTCATGAGACCCCTGTTTGTAATATCCCGCTCCTTGGAGCCTAATGAATACTTACTTGTGTCGTAGAGTCATGTTATGATGCCTTGTTGTATTTGCACATATCGAGCATATTGTGTGTATGATTGAAATGCTTGGTATGTGTGGGATCTGACTATCTAGTTGTTTATCTTTAGTAGCCTCTCTTACCGGGAAATGTCTCCTAGTGCTTCCATTGAGCCTTGGTAGCTTGCTACTGCTTCGGAACACTTAGGCTGGCCGGCATGTGTCCTTCTTCGTTCCAGTGTCTGTCCCTTCGGGGAAATGTCACGCATTGAGTACCGGAGTCCTGTTAGCCCGCTACAGCCCGGTTTACCGGAGTCCTGCTAGCCCAGAGCTACAGCCCGGACCCACTTGCTGATGACCGACACGTTCGATGCTGGGTCATGGATGCATGTCCCTGTAAGTTTGTGCCACTTTGGGTTTACGACTAGCCATGTCAGCCCGGGCTCCTTATCATATGGATGCTAGCGACACTATCATATACGTGTGCCAAAAGACGCAAACGGTCCCGGGCAAAGGTAAGGCGACACCCGTGGGAATACCGTGCGTGAGGCCGCAAAGTGATATGAGGTGTTACATGCTAGATCGATGTGGCATTGAGTCGGGGTCCTGACATTTTGATATAGAGATGCAAAGTGAAAAGTAAAAGGCAAAGTAAAAACAAAACAATTAATAAAGTAATGGAGATTGATGAGAATAGACCCAGGGGGGCCATAGGTTTCACTAGTGACTTCTCTCAAGAGCAAAAGTATTCTACGGTGGGTGAACAAATTACTGTTGAGCAATTGATAGAAAAGTGAATAATTATGAGGTTATCTAGGAATGATCATGTATATAGGCATCACGTCCAAGACAAGTAGATCGAAATGATTCTGCATCTACTACTATTACTCTACTCATCGACCGCTATCCAGCAATGCATCTAGAGTATTAAGTTAAAAACAGAGTAACGCCTTAAGCAAGATGACATGATGTAGAGGGATAAATTCATGCAATATGATAAAAAAACCATCTTGTTATCCTCGATGGCAACAATACAATACGTGCCTTGAAACCCTTTCTGTCACTGGGTAAGGACACCACAAGATTGAACCCAAAGCTGAACACTTCTCCCATTGCAAGAACTACCAATCTAGTTGGCCAAACCAAACGGATAGTTCAAAGAGACTTGCAAAGATAACTCAATCATACATAAAAGAATTCAGAGAAGAATCAAATATTATTCATAGATAAGCTGGATCATAAACCCACAATTCATCGATCTCAACAAACACACCGCAAAAAGAAGATTACATCGAATAGATCTTCACAAGAGAGGGGGAGAACATTGTATTGAGATCCAAAAAGAGAGAAGAAGCCATCTAGCTACTAGCTATGGACCCGAAGGTCTGAAGTAAACTACTCACACTTCATCGGAGAGGCTATGGTGTTGATATAGAAGCCCTCCGTGGTAGATGCCCTCTCCAGCGGAGCTTCAGAATAGGCCCCAAGATGGGATCTCGCGGATACAGAAGGCTGCGGCGGTGGAATTAGGTTTTTGGCTCCGTATTTGATCTGGCTGGGGTACGTAGGTATATATAGGAGGAAGGAGTACGTCGGTGGAGCAACAGGGGGCCCACGAGGCAGGGGGGCACACCCAGGGGGGGCGCCCTCCACCCTCATGATCTCCTCTGGCACTTCTTGGAGTAGGGTCCAAGTCTCCTGGATCACGTTCAGTGAGAAAATCATGTTCCCGAAGGTTTTATTCCGTTTGGACTCCGTTTGATATTCTGTTTCTTCGAAATACTGAAATAGGCAAAAAACAACAATCCTGGGCTGGGCCTCCGGTTAATAGGTTAGTCCCAATAATAATATAAAAGTGGAAAATAAAGCCCAATATAGTCCAAAACAGTAGATAAAGTAGCATGGATCAATCAAAAATTATAGATACGTTGGAGACG
This sequence comes from Triticum dicoccoides, assembly GCF_002162155.2. Taxonomy (NCBI): domain Eukaryota; kingdom Viridiplantae; phylum Streptophyta; class Magnoliopsida; order Poales; family Poaceae; genus Triticum; species Triticum dicoccoides. Next base: position 427,863,895 of record NC_041389.1, read on the forward strand.
TATCACAGTCCAAAGCACTTATCTAGATAGCACACATCTAGGGGGAGCCCATCTACATTTTAGAGTTGTGGGGTTTGCGCATGTCCTATGTCTTTTCCCGTTTGTGCAAATCCCGTATTGTCATTAATCCACCAAAAAGGGGGAGATTGTAAGGTCATATTTATCCCCGAGGTGTTTTGGTGATTGATGACAATGCTTTTGCGGACTAATCGTGTGCGTTGAGATTTTCAGAGATTCATCCTTTGGCACGAGACGATTCCCTCCCCTCGGTGTTTTATTCAAGACGGTGCAGCTCTTTCGTTTCTCTGTTGGTGGACTAGCTGCGTAGGAGTCACCGTACTATCAAGAGGGGATCTGCTTTGGTAAGGCTAGGGTGGAATCAACACGTGCACATCTTTATTGCACCCGCTGATCCTTCCCACTTCAATGGAGCTCTCCTTCCCCTCTCTGTTTTCTCTGTCTGGCCCGAGCGGTAGTACCGCGGTCCACAGCGGTAGTACCGCCGAAGCACAACAAGCAGTAGTACCGCTCCTCAGCGGTAGTACCGCTTGTTGTCTTCCTCCGTAGTACCGCTGTGGCTCCGGGCTACTACCGCCTCGACTCGAGGCCTCGTTTTCTCGTGTCGGGTTCTGCGGCACTAGCTGTGGCAGTAGTGGCGGTAGTACCGCTCCCGGGCATTAGTACCGCCCTTACCACCACGGTAGTAACGCTCTGGGTCCAGGACCTTGCTCCCCTCATTTGCGTGGCAGTACCGCTAGGTGGCGCGGTAGTACCGCTGGCTCAGTGGTAGTACCGCCCACCCAAGCGGTAGTACCGCTCTCTGCGGGGCTGCTTGGGGGGTAATGGTTGGATTGTTCCCCCAACAATATAAAGGGGTCTTCTTCCCCAAAGTTGACCTACCTCTTCCCCCAAAAGCTCCATTGTTGCTCCAAGCTCCATTTTCGCCCGATCTCTCTCCCTAGCCAATCAAACTTGTTGATTCGCTCGGGAGTGGTTGAGAAGGCCCAGATCTACACTTCCACCAAGAGAAATTTGATTCCCCCCACTAATCCCTAGCGGATCTTGTTACTCTTGGGTGTTTGAGCACCCTAGACGGTTGAGGTCACCGCGGAGCCATAGTCCATAGTGGTGAAGCTTCGTGGTGTCGTTGAGAGCCTCCAATTAAGTTGTGGAGATTGCCCCAACCTTGTTTGTAAAGGTTCGGTCGCCGCCTTCAAGGGTGCCAATAGTGGAATCACGGCATCTCGCATTGTGTGAGGGCGTTAAGAGATTACGGTGGCCCTAGTGGCTTCTTGGGGAGTATTGTGCCTCCACACCACTCTAACGGAGACGTACTTCCCCTCAAAAGGAAGGAACTTCGGTAACACATCCTCGTCTCCACCGGCTCCACTCTTGATTACCTCGTGCCTTTACTTGTGCAAGCTTATTTGTGTTGTATCCCTTGCTTGCTTATGTGCTAGTTGTTGTTGCATCATATAGGTTGCTCACCTAGTTGCATATCTAGACAACCTACTTTAATGCAAAGTTTAATTTGGTAAAGAAAATATTAAAAAATGTTAGTTGCCTATTCACCCCCCCCTCTAGTCAACTATATCGATCCTTTCAACCACACGGTTCGTTCTTCCCCACGGCCACTTCCACAAATCCCAACTCCTCCGCTGTCGCCACCGCCGTCGCCCGTCGGCCGCCGCGTGCTCTCTCGTCGCTCTCCGCACACCCTCGACGCCGCCCCCGAGCCCAGATTCGACGCTGCCCCCGACCGCGACCTCAACTCCACCCCCGACCCCGACCTCGACACCGCCCTTCGCCATGCGCCCGAGCCCTGACCCGGACCTCGACGCCGCCTGCCCCTCCCTCGTCGCAGGCACCCAAGGTGAGCACGCCTACTGCTCCCCCTCCCCTACCTCTGCCTAGGGTTCTTCAAATTTTAGTTGCATCAAATTAGTTAGGGTTCATCTATTGCATCAAATTTCGGATTATCCGCTATCACTTTCCACCCCTAGGTTCATCAAATTAGATGGTACTTAGGGCAGTAGTTCCTAGGTACTAATTAGTTAGTAAGAACTAGGTACTAATTAAGTACTAGTTTATTTTTATTTATAGTAAGTTTATTTTTAGTGAGAACTAGTTGAATTAATAGAGCTAGTTGAACATGTCATATTTGTTGTTATTTTTTTAGTTAAAGCATTTTTTCCCGCATCGACGTCAACCATGCCTATCCCGCATCCTCGTCGTCGACTCGGCGGAGGACACCTGCTTGACCAGATGGGTCATGTCCGGGACTGGGCTCCGCGGGGCTGGTACTGGGAGGCGCTACCTACCGGGGGCGCAGCTTGGTGAGGAGTCAGCCTGTCATTGACCCGAACCTTCTTTGGTGGTGGTCGTGTGGGCCAATGATGGTCGAGAGGCTTGAGGACCCCGCGGAGGTGGTACGTCACCGTGTCAATGAGGAGACACGCACGTCCGTCGCTACTTGGTTGCGCTGGAGCACAGGTTCTACAATACCTGGCAGGTTCTCTAGGGATCTCATTGGAGCTATGATCCTGTGATGGTTCCTTCTCTTTGTGTGTCCACCGCCCGCGCCGATACCCGTCGTTCGCTAGGGTTTTAGTTGTATTAGTGATGTTATATGTATGATACTATTCAGGATGTATTAGTGATAATATTCGACGGTGTACGGACGCAAGAGATGATTTACTTTTTCTTATTGAATGCATGCTAATTTGAATACTTATTTATTTTACGATTTGGTTTTCTTATTGAATGCTCATGTCAATATGAGTCTTACAAGATATTTTAAAATGTATATCTTGTGTTGCTCAAATAGGATATGTGGTTGCCCAAGTGGCCGGTCATGTTTGCAGGTTACACCTCCGAGTGGCCTATGTTTTGCCGGAGTGTTGACTCATTTCTGTTCCGGCAAATTTCAGGCGCTCGATATGTCCTATTTTAGCAAAGGTCATGCCGGATTTTTCCGTGAATTTTGGCATGACTTGTGCCAGAATATGTTGGAAATATCGAGTGCCCCGGATTTGTGTGTGGAGTATCCTGGTAGTTGTCTTCAATCAATTTTCAATTAATGTTTCAACTATGAACATAGGAAATGTCTGAAGACGAAAAGGATTTCGATATTTGCAAATACTGCAAAGACGAGCACGACCTATGCGACAGAATCTTCCTAGATAATGATAGGCGCTTCAGCATCAAGCTGGACGAGAACTTCAAAGTGGATATACAGTAAGTCACAACGACAAGTCTTTTTTCGTAATTAAGCATTACATCTGGTTCATTTGCTTCAACTTATTTTTTTTACTATTCTACTAGTGTATCCCCTGCTGTGCAAGGGTTTTTGTCTTAGATAAGATAGGTTTCAGTCCAATGATAACTACTATGGAGGTAAAGAGATTTTACTTGAAGACCGAACATGGTTATACTTTCCATGCAAAGTTATACAACGCAGACACCTACACCTATTTTGAATGCAAAACTTGGCAAGCACTATGCAAGACTTATGCATTTAATCCTGATATGGTTATCACCCTTGATATTCGTCCTGAAGATGATACTGAAGGTAATATCAACATTTGGGTCGATGGGCAGACGCCTCCAGTTATACCATTATGTGAGTTTCTCAACCATATTTATGTCTTTGATATTGTTTATTCAAAAATAGTTGACAACTTATTTCCATTCAAGCAAACATGTCCAGCGCTTGGTAGACAGGACCTACTACTGTCCCGGGGCTGAACTAAACTGCGAGGAGATAAGTCATTATGTTTCATGGCTTGAGAATCTTCATACTGTCAAGACAAATCATTTTCCTGAACTTGAAAATCTTAGTACTCAAAACGTGCAACCAATAGTGTTCGTACTGAACTACGGTCACATCTATTTAGGAAAGATGGTAAGATTTTTACTATTTGTCGTCAGTGCATCTTTTGCATACATTATTTTTTAAGCTAAACTTTATTGCTAATTATGTTACTATAGGGTGTTCTTCAACAGGGACTCTCGATGAATGTTGTGCCTCATTGGATCGAGACTAAAGGTCGCATGAGAATGGTTAGCTGATACGTCCATTTTGCATCATGCTTTTATATCAATATTTATTGCATTATGGGCTGTTATTTCACGTTATGTTACAATACTTATGGCTATTCTCTCTTATTTTACAAGGTTTGCATGAAGAGGGAGAATGCCGGCAGCTGGAATTCTGGACTGGAAAAGGAGCAAATATTGGAGGCCTATTGTGTGCAACTCCAAAAGTCCTGAAACTCCACGGAATATCTTAAAATAAATAAAGAAAAATCGTCGCCAAAGATGAAGGCTAGGGGGCCCACACCCTGCTCACGAGGGTGGGGGCGTGCGCCCCTACCTCGTGGGCCCCCTGGTGGCTCTCCGATGCCCATCTTCTCCTATATGAAGTCTTTCGATGAGAAAAAAATAGAAGGCAACCTTTCGGGACGAGACTCCGCCGCCACGAGGCGGAACCTTGGCGGAACCAATCTAGGGCTCCGGCAGAGCTATTCTGCTGGGGACACTTCCCTCCGGGAGGGGGAAATCATCGCCATCGTCATCACCAACGCTCCTCTCATCAGGAGAGGGCAATCTCCATCAACATCTTCACCAGCACCATCTCATCTCCAAACCTAGTTCATCTCTTGTATCCAATTCTTGTCTCTAAGTCCGGGATTGGTGCTAGTAGGTTTTGATTACTCCTTGTAGTTGATGCTAGTTGGTTTTTTTGGTGGAAGAGCATATGTTCAGATCCTTTATGCACATTATTACCCCTCTGATTATGAACATGAATATGCTTTGTGAGTAGTTACATTTGTTCCTGAGGACAAGGGAGAAGTCTTGCTATTAGTAGTCATGTGAGTTTGGTATTCGTTCGATATTTTGATGAGATGTATGTTGTCTAGCCTCTAGTGGTGTTATGTGAACATCGACTACATAACACTTCACCATTATTTGGGCCTAGAGGAAGGCATTGGGAAGTAATAACTAGATGATGGGTTGCTAGAGTGACAGAAGCTTAAACCCTAGTTTATGCATTGCTTCGTAAGGGGCTGATTTGGATCCATATGTTTCATGCTATGGTTAGGTTTACCTTAATACTTTTGTTGTAGTTGTGGATGCTTGCAATAGAGGTTAATCATAAGTGGGATGCTTGTCCAAGTAAGGGAAGTACCCAAGCACCGGTCCACCCACATATCAAGTTATCAAAGTACCGAACGCAAATCATATGAGCGTGATGAAAACTAGCTTGACGATATTCCCATGTGTCCTCGGGAGCGCTTTTCCTATTATAAGAGTTTACCAGGCTTGTCCTTTGCTACAAAAAGTATTGGGCCACCTTTCTGCACTTTATTTACTTTTGTTACTTGTTGCTCGTTACAATTTATCTTATCACAAAACTATCTATTACCACTTATTTCAGTACTTGCAGAGAATACCTTGCTGAAAACCGCTTATCATTTCCTTCTGCTCCTCGTTGGGTTTGACACTCTTACTTATCGAAAGGACTACGATAGATCCCCTATACTTGTGGGTCATCAATACTCTTTTCTGGCACCGTTGCCGGGGAGTGAAGCGCCTTTGGTAGGTGGATTTGGTAAGGAAAAAATTTATTTAGTGTGCTAAAATTTTCTATCACTTGTTACTATGGAAAGTAATTCTCTGAGGGGCTTGTTCGGGGTATCTTCACCCCGTCCACTAGAGCAAAGAGTTGCTCCTCAACCTACTCAACCTACTCAACCTACTGAACCTATTGAAAATGAAACTCCTTTTGAGATTCCTTTGGGTATGATGGAAAAACTGCTAGCTAACACTTTTATAGGAGATGGAACAAGGCATCCTAATGAACACCTACACTATGTGGATGACGTTTGTGGACTATTTAAGCTTGCAGGTATACCCAATGAGGGAGTCCTGGACTAGGGGGTGTCCGGATAGCCGAACTATCATCATCGACCGGACTCCAAGACTATGAAGATACAAGATTGAAGACTTCGTCCCGTGTCCGGATGGGACTTTCCTTGGCGTGGAAGGCAAGCTTGGCGATACGGATATGTAGATATCCTACCATTGTGACCGACTCTGTGTAACCCTAGCCCTCTCCGGTGTCTATATAAACCGGATGGCTTTAGTCCGTAGGACGAACAACAATCATACCATAGGCTAGCTTCTAGGGTTTAGCCTCCTTGATCTCGTGGTAGATCTACTCTTGTAACACACATACTCAATATTAATCAAGCAGGACATAGGGTTTTACCTCCATCAAGAGGGCCCGAACCTGGGTAAAACATCGTGTCCCTTGTCTCCTGTTACCATCCGCCTAGACGCACAGTTCGGGACCCCCTACCCGAGATCCGCCGGTTTTGACACCGACATTGGTGCTTTCATTGAGAGTTCCTCTGTGCCGTCACAATCAGGAAGGATGCCTTTTCCCGTCTTTAAAGACGGCACCGTCGTCAAGGGAGCTTTGGCCGCCGGCCAAACTATCCGGCTAGGTGGTTTTCTTATGACCGCCTGTTCGGCCACCGCCCCGAGATGACCTCTCAGGTCATCAAAAGCGATCTTCACGTCAGCTCGGAATTCGCCGAGCAGCTAGATCCGATTGAGCTCTCCTCCGTAAATGAGCTCTTGGATCGCATCACCGCCCTGGGAGTCGCTACAGACTACGATCAGATTGGTCTTAAAACCGATCTGAGAGAAATTAACTCTCCCTAGGCTACCCACCACGTTGTTGTGGCAGAGGAACAATGCGGCGACTCTTCTTCTATGTTAAAAACCAGCTATGTCCGGATTCCCGATCCCTCCATGCCGGATTCCCGCGGAGGGACGGACGTCAATCAAATACTGAACCTAAAGTCAGGCATCGGACCAGATTTGTCGGAAAACATCCAACAAACCAAGCTTCCAAATCCGGAAACCTCTTGGCCTTTGAGCCTCAGACCGGGCGGGGTTCTGAACTTAATTCCACCCGCCCACCCAAACATAACCGATCTATCTCAAATATGGCAAGAGCCCGATGAAACAGTACATCATTACTGGGCCAGATTCCTCCTGGTTATGAACAGGATAAAGGACTGCCGTGAAGAAAGCGCGATTTCAATTTTCTGCAACAATTGCACGGACAAGGGAATCATGAACGTCATAAGTCGTCACGAAGTTACACGCTTCGCCGACCTAGTGACCATTGTACAAAAATACTATGCGATGGAGAGCGCCTGGAAAACCAAAACCAGGTTTTGGGACAATCCGGCCTTGAATACAACCCCAGTCCGAAATAAAAGGGCGCGTCATACTCAAGCACCTGGGTTAAAAACCAAAAAGCAAAAAACCCCTAAAGGGCACGGAACCGTACTGGAGGGATGGCTCAACGGACCCTGCAAAATCCACAGTACGGAGGGCGCCACTCCAACACATAGCCTCCTAGCAAGTTGGATACTACGGCAGGTGGCCAAAAGTGGTGAAGGCTTTCTAGCCCCGGGCAACCAGCCCAGCAGTACCAGTACGGTATTAATAGTCTTCGAGACTTTCACATCAAATAACATGCGGAAGCGAACAATCCGCAGCCTCGCTGAAGTCTACCAAGTAGCAACAACAAATCCATGGAGCGACACGGCCATCACCTTCAATGCCAGCGATGAGCCTAAATTCCGAACAGCTCGAGCACCAGCCGCATTGGTCCTCAGTCCGATAGTGGACGGCTTTCATCTTACCAAGGTACTCATGGATGGCGGCAGCGGATTAAACCTCATCTACGAGGAAACCCTTCAAAAAATGGAAATTGACTGGAGCCGCATTGAGCGAAGCAGCACAACCTTCAGGGGAATAATCCCTAGTCGAGAAGTACGCTGCACAGGAAAAATCACACTAGACGTAGTGTTCGGCTCGCCGGACAATTACAGGTTCGAAGAGGTCACGTTCCAAGTGGCCCCATTCGGCAGCGGATATCACGCCTTGTTAGGGCGAGAGGCATTCACAATCTTCCAAGCTATACCCCATTACGGGTACATGAAGCTCAAAATGCCCGGGCCCAATGGAATAATCGCTCTCACCAGTGATCCAGATATAGCACTCCGCGCTGAAAATAAGACAGCCGCACTGGCCCTAGAGGCATTATCCGAAGCCCTAGCGGCAGAGGAACTCACTTCGCTGCGCTCCATGGTGGATAGGGACGATGTGATACTCGATAAGAGGTCCAAGTCCACCTCCTTTAAACCAGCGGACGAAGTAGTCAAATTCCAGGTCCATCCAACGGACCCCACAAAGACAGCCTCCATCGGGGCACAATTGAATCCTGATGTAGAAGCCGCACTACGAGAATTCCTTGGGAAAATTGGGACATTTTCGCCTGGCATCCTTCAGATATGCCAGGAATCCCACGCAGGCTGGCAGAACACAGCCTAAACATCCTAAAAGGATTCAAGCCAGTCAAACAGGCTCTTCGGCGATTTTCCAAACCCAAAAGACAGGCAATGGGAGAGGAGCTAGCCAAACTCTTAGAAGCCGGATTCATCAGAGATATAAAACATCCGGACTGGCTAGCCAACCTGGTAATGGTACCAAAAAAGGACAAATCCTGGCGCCTTTGTGTCGATTTCAAAGACCTTAACAAGGCATGTCCAAAGGACCCTTTCCCCCTCCCTCGCATCGACCAAATCATCGATGCTACCGCAGGGCATGATTCATTGTGCTTCCTTGACGCATACTCCGGATACCATCAAATCAAGATGGCGGAAAAAGACCAGGCCGCAACGGCATTTATTACTCCATACGGACCATTCTGCTTCAACACAATGCCCTTCGGACTCAAAAACGCTGGCGCAACATATCAGCGCATGATTCAGACATGTCTGGCCACCCAGATAGGCAAAACAATAGAGGCATACGTAGACGATGTGGTCGTCAAGACCAAACACATCGAAACTCTAGTAGACGACTTGAGGGTGACATTCGACAACCTCCGAGCATATGACATTAAGCTCAACCCGGAAAAATGTGTTTTCGACGTACCAACCGGAAAGCTCTTGGGCTTCATTGTATCCGGTAGAGGAATTGAAGCAAACCCAGCCAAGATCCGAGCTCTGTCACAATTGGATATCCCAAAATACCTCAAGCAAATACAAAAACTAACTGGATGCGTGGCGGCTCTAAGCCGCTTCATCTCCCGTTTGGGAGAAAAGGCACTGCCCCTCTATCGCCTCCTCCGGTGCACCGAACATTTCGAATGGACGGATGCTGCCACGGCCGGACTCGAAGAAATTAAGGCCGTATTGGCAACAAATCTGGTCCTGGCCGCGCCCAACCTGGGCGAACCGATGTTATTATATATCGCAGCAACACATCAAGTTGTCAGCGCGGTACTCGTCGTCGAACGAGAAACAGAAGGGAACAAATTCCCTCTTCAAAAACCAGTGTACTACGTATCCACTGTCTTAACTCCATGCAAGTCCCGGTACCCACACTATCAAAAGATAGCGTATGCGGTGTTCATGGCATCCCAGAAGCTGCAACACTACTTTCAAGAGTGTTCCATAACGGTGGCCTCCGAAGTACCTCTCAACGACATTATAAACAATCGCAATGCGATGGCAGGATTACAAAATGGGCCATTGAGCTCTTACCATTTGATATAACCTACAAACCACGGCGAGCTATCAAGTCGCAAGTCCTGGCTGACTTCATCGCCGAATGGACCGAAGCCGAACTCCCTAAAGAGTACGGCGCATACTCCAATTGGATCATGCATTTCGACGGCTCCAAAATGTTGGCTGGCTTGGGGGCTGGCGTCGTCTTGACGTCCCCAACCGGAGACACAGTCCAATACGTGCTTCAAATAATGTACACGGACTCCAACAATGTAGCCGAATACGAGGCCCTTCTACATGGCCTCCGGATGGCAATCTCCATGGGTATTCAACGCCTAGAGGTGCGCGGGGATTCAAACCTCGCAATATCCCAAGTAAATGGAGACATTGACGCCAAGGATCCGAAAATGGCAGCCTACCGTAACGCCGTCCTAAAAATGTCAGCCCAGTTCGAAGGACTCGAATTCCACCATGTAGCACGGGATAATAACCAGGCAGCAGACGTGTTGGCACGCATCAGCGTGAAACGCGACGCCGTCCCTCCAAACATCTTCCTGGAGCGGCTCTTTAAGCCATCCGTATTATGGGAAGAGGAGTCCGGAAATAACAATCCGGAACCAACTACATCAAACACAGAACATTCTGACACAATCGGTGGCTCAGCCAATGAAATAACAGATTCAGCCCACGAAATACTGGTAGTAATTGCCCCGTGGACAGAACCATTCCTAGCCTACTTAATCAGGCAGGAACTTCCCAAAGACCAAAATGAGGCCCGCTGCATAGTTCGGCGATCTAAAGCCTACAAGGTCCATGAGGGAGAACTTTATAAGAAAAGCACGACCGGAGTCCTTCAAAGGTGTATCTCCGAAGAGGAAGGGCGAAATCTCCTGGCTGAAATTCACGCCGGACTCGGCGGGCACCATGCCGCCGCCCGGGCCCTTGTAGGCAAGGCCTTCCGTACAGGATTTTATTGGCCGACTGCCCGGGCAGATGCTCAGGACTTAGTCCAACGATGCGTCGGTTGCCAGCTCTTTGCTAATCAGCCACATGCCACCCACCGCCCTCAAAACTATACCCATCACTTGGCCGTTCGCGGTCTGGGGGCTTGACATGGTTGGGCCCCTTAAAGGGGGAACCCACAAGCACAAATACTTATTGGTCATGGTGGATAAATTCACCAAATGGATAGAGGCCAAGCCGATTAAAACGGCAGAATCCGGACCTGTGATAGACTTCATATCCGGGGTAGTACACCGATTTGGCGCCCCCCACAGCATCATCACTGATGACGCCACGAATTTCACGGCCGATGAGGTGAAACTCTGGTGCAAAAACATGGGCATCAAGCTCGACTACGCTTCAGTCTACCACCCTCAAACTAACGGTCAAGTGGAACGAGCAAATGGTCTAATCATGAGCGGCATCAAACCCAGATTAGTGTGGTCCCTCATGGAATCTAACACGCACTGGGTAGAGGAGCTCGACTCCGTACTCTGGGGGCTGCGGACCACGCCAAACCGCACAACCGGATTCACACCATTTTTTATGGTATACGGCGCTGAGGCAGTTTTGCCCTGCGATATAATTCATGACTCACCTCGCGTGCGCATGTACGAGGAAAGAGAAGCCAAGTTGGATTGGCAGGACAGTTTGGACGCTTTAGAGGAGGAGCGCGACGTGGAAAAATCCCGTTCCGCATTCTATCAACAGCAGACTCGAAGATATCAAAGCAGGGAAGTACGGGCCAAAACTTACAATGTTGGCGAGCTAGTTCTACGCCTGCCGGACAAGAAAAAGGACAAACTTAAGCCCAAATGGTAAGGTCCATTCATCATCGACCAAGTCCTTACTGGCGGTGCATACCGTCTATGCAACGCATCTGACAACCGACTCGAGCCAAACCCATGGAACGCAGCCCGTCTCCGAAGATTTTACGCCTAGCGCCGGACTCAGGGTTCGTCTCCTTCCTCCGTCCACCTTTCGTATTTTTTCGCTGTCTTTGTTTCCCCCTTTTTTCCTCCCCCTTTCAGTACAAGCCTCTTTAGGGCTGATCTGCGCTTTGTTCGCACTCACTCGATGTGCTACTCGCACTCGTTATACCTGGGGGCTTCTTTAACAGAAGCTTATTTATATGGGCTTCATGCCCAACACATGTGTCACACTTCCGCATGTGCCTTTTGATCACCATTATATGCATCGATATGACTTAAGTTTTGGCCAAGCCGGGTTGCCTGGCTCCTGTGCTTACCCCTACGTTCCCGATTGTTCGGCTAGGAGGTAAAGGGAGCACCTCTGCGATTGTTACTGCCAGGTCAGCCGGATGTGTACCTCAGACTGGGTGAAGCCGAAGGCTAGCATTCTTAAGAGAATATTCGGTCGGTGACCTGAAAGATGATTTATTACTTACTTATTTATCTGCCCCCAGATGCTTTTTCTGCTATTTTCGCAGTCAGGACATGCACTTTAGGGCATGCCTCCCAGGGAAAGGAACCCTTAACGGAACTATTCTCCCTGGAAGATGTTTCTTACTAACCATGTAATATAACATAGCTAGTTGGGCACTTATCTGATAAAGCAATTATGACCCCTACGCTTTGTCTCCATGCATGCCCCGGTTCTTTTATAACCGTAAGGGTATTCGGACACACTCCGGACTGTTGGGTCCCGAGGTTGAAGCGAAAAGGTCCGCAAAGGCAAACGATCTACAATCCAGCTAGAAGGCATTTTACATGTCATTTTAAAATTACATCGTCAAACTGACTGATTGTACTCCTCTTCAATCCCATCTAACAGGCTGTCTAATTTACAGTCCTATTGGGAATATTTCGCGGCCAATTCTACTTGGCCATACATCAGGCTCACAGGGATCTCCTTCCCATCGGGCCCCACAGGTCCGACCTCGACCATGTGGTTTGGGTCAGCCTTCGGGTACCACGTCTTCACCATGGCCCAGGCCTCCCTGGCGCCCTGACGGCAGGCCGATATCTTCCACAGACGGAGACGCCGCCGTACTCTCAGAAGCTTCTCAGCAAGCCCTCCAAGGCCCTCGGATAGGGAGACGGAAGGCCATAGGGCCTGAACGACGCCGCTCATCGCCTGCCGAACACATTCGTGCAGTTGCAGCAGCTCGAGAAGAGGGTCTCCCATGGAACAAGGCATCTCCTCCGCCGAACGACCCGTGAGCACACCTACAGACACATTTTTGTCAATCGACTTCCTTGACGAACTCTTCTTTTCAAAAGAGTTTGCTCAAGCACTTACTATAAATGCCACGACGAAGCCGCCGATTCTCCTTTACGGAGTTAGACAGCTGGACCCGAACATCTTTTAGTTCTTCGCCCAGCTGGGTGTTGGCATCTTGGAGTTTGTTCCTCTCCTGTTGCACCTTCATAAGCACCCTCTCACCGGCCTTCAACTAGCGCAGCAGATGTTGCTTGTCCGGATCTAGTCCGGCACCCTCGGCAATATTATTGTCAGACTATACACACAGCCGCACTTCATAAACTACTTCTTTTCAAAATATGAATTACCAGAGGGGGTCTCCGTGGCTCCCCCGGCAACGGCTAGTGCAGCCTCCAGTTGGGCCTTGCATTCTTGAAGCTCCTGGGACAGGTGAGTATTCTTCTCGGTAAGATCCTGCATAACAAATGATCCTTAAATCAGTTAGTTTAACTATTTTAAGTCTCGGGGGCTACTGGCATATATAACTATTAAAATTCCTCACCCGTATGTCTTTTACATACTGCTCCGTGGCTCTGGTTAAACCATCTTGAGCAGCACGGAGGTGCGCGTCTCCCGCATTAAAGGCATTCAACGCCTCTGGGGAGAAACATGCGTTACGAAGAACTGTCCGACGGCGCCTGTGATTCATGGCGCTCTCCACCTCAGACCTGGTGGCGGACAACCTGTTGGCATCCTCCGTTGGAGGAGCATCTGGCTCGCGCCTTGCACTCGCCTCCCCCTCTGGACCAGGTGTTGGAGCCTGGCTGGCGGAGGCTTGGTTGGCACCCTCTCCGGACTCAGTCCGGCGAGCGCTCTTTCTCCTGGAAGAATCATGAGCATTAATATACCTCCCAGGAGTCTTTCCCTTAAAAGACAATGGTGCACCATACCTTTGCGACGACGTTTCGATTCGCGCCGCACTCCTCTTCCGCCTGCTAGGCCGCACTGGCCTCGTTTGGTTAGTCGACGTGGGCTCGGCTTCCCGTCGTAAAGGCACCTCCTGCGAAGCACCATTGGTACACGGTGGTCAGAAATAAGCATTAAAAAAGTAACGGTGTCAGGACTTCAGTCGTACTCACCTGGGAAGCCGGATATAAACCGGGGTAGTCAGCCGTAATGGCGACTAAAGCATTGTCTATGCTGAGCTAGTGGAACACCCCGTCAATAAAATCCACCTTTATGTCCGGATCCTCTTCGGAGGCCGGATCAAGGGATCTTCCCGGATCCTCGGGTTGTGGAGTTGGGCTTTCTATGCCCGCCACACCCCGGCGTATTTCCTGCGTCGAAATCATAAAGTAAGACACTTATCTTTGAAAGCATGGATCAGATATATAAGCGTCCGCTTACCTAGCTCCGAGGGTTATTCATGGAGAATTCATTCAATGGATTCGTGTGGAGGAAGTCCTCCTTCTCCCCCTTGTACAAGCCAGACATGATCTTCACCAGATCGGCGGCCGATCCCGGCCCCGTGCGGCCATGACGAGTGGCGTCATTCTCCCTGTTGAAATCCCACATGGGGTGGCCCCTATATTGGAGCGGCTGCACCCCTCGCATAATGCATGTGGCCATGACTCCAATCATGGTTAATCCGGAATGGGCTAGTAACCGTATCCGGCCCATCAGATAGTGGACACTCCTGTCATCTTCCTGTTGAGGGCTCCGTGGGCGCCAACTCAGGCGTTTCTTCAGAGGAGCGTTGCTAAACTCCGGGAGGCCGATCCGAACTGGATCCGGTAGCGGGGCGTCTTCCATATAGAACCACTCCGAAGGCCAGTCTTCGGACGCCTTCTTTGGGGTTCCGGATAGATATCCGGTCCCGGTGATGCGCCATATTTCGGCTCCGCCCACTTGATATATCGACCCCTCGTGAGAACAGGGTACGAGGCAAAACAGCCTCTTCCACAGCACAAAATGGGGCTCGATACCCAAGAACAGCTCGCAAAGAGCTACAAAGCCCGCGATGTGCAAAATGGAGGCAGGCGTAAGGTGGTGAAGTTGGAGTCCATAGAACTCCAGGAGCCCCCGGAGAAATGGATGTATGGGAAATTCGAGTCCGCTTATTAGGTAGGGGACGAAGCATACCCGCTCTTCTTTGGAGGGATTGGGGACGCTCTCCGCCTGTTTCCCACCCTTGTAGGTGGCCAATCCGGCTCGAACCAGAACCATAAAGGCTGGGGGAAGGTATCCCTCTGCTTGGAGCATCACTAACTCGCTATGCGGGACTGAGCATCTCCTCCAATCTCCTGGCCGAGGACTAGGAGCGCGAGAAGAGGAGCCACGTCGACTATCCATGATGGAATGGATTTCTTGTCAGATGCGCCTTGATGAGTACTTGCGGAAGGAGGATGGTGTGATTTGGATCTGGATCCTCGCCTCTCTTATAGGCAGCTTATTCGCGCAGCTAGGGGGTAAAACGTAAGAATACCCTAGCTTTTCGCATTCGTACAACACGTGGAAGAAGGCCATTATTGGACGTGGAAGCCAAGGAGCGCAACATTTATGAAGCAACCGGACACTATCCGGTAAACACATGGAGCGTGAAGGAGAACCCGCCTTGCAAACGCTGAAGACAACATACGCGTCGAACTCGTCGTCATTGAAGCCTGGTTCGGGGGCTACTGAGGGAGCCCTGGACTAGGGGGTGTCCGGATAGCCGAACTATCATCATCGGCCGGACTCCAAGACTATGAAGATACAAGATTGAAGACTTCGTCCCGTGTCCGGATGGGACTTTCCTTGGCGTGGAAGGCAAGCTTGGCGATACGAATATGTAGATCTCCTACCATTGTAACCGACTCTGTGTAACCCTAGCCCTCTCCGGTGTCTATATAAACCGGATGGCTTTAGTCCGTAGGACAAACAACAATCATACCATAGGCTAGCTTCTAGGGTTTAGCCTCCTTGATCTCGTGGTAGATCTACTCTTGTAACACACATCATCAATATTAATCAAGCAGGACATAGGGTTTTTCCTCCATCAAGAGGGCCCGAACCTGGGTAAAACATCGTGTCCCTTGTCTCATGTTACCATCCGCCTAGACGCACAGTTCGGGACCCCCTACCCGAGATCCGCCGGTTTTGACACCGACACCCGATGATGTTGTTAAGAAGAAGGCCTTCCCTTTATCTTTGAAGGGAGACGCATTGACATGGTACAGGCTATGTGATGATATGAGATCATGGAACTATAAAAGATTGAAATTGGAATTTCATCAAAAGTATGACTCTATGCATCTTGTTCATCGTGATCGCAATTATATATATAATTTTTGGCCTCGCGAAGGAGAAAGCATCGCTCAAGCTTGGGGGAGGCTTAAATCAATGTTATATTCATGCCCCAATCATGAGCTCTCGAGAGAAGTAATTATGCAAAGTTTTTATGCTCGGCTTTCTGATAACAATCACACCATGCTCGATACTTCTTGTGTTGGCTCTTTTATGATGAAGACTACCGAATTTAAATGGAATTTATTGGATAGAATTAAACGCAACTCTGAAGATTGGGACCTCGACGAAGGTAAGGAGTCAGGTATGACATCTAAGTTTGATTGTGTTAAATCTTTTATGGATACTGATATTCTCCGTAAGTTTAGCACTAAATATGGACTTGACTCTGAGATAGTAGCTTCTTTCTGTGAATCCTTTGCTACTTATGTTGATCTCCCCAAGGAGAAGTGGTTTAAATATCATCCTCCCATAGAAGTAAAAGTAGCTGCACCTATTAAAGTTGAAGAAAATACTGTCACTTATAATGATCCTATTAATTGTTCCCACTTCTTATGTTGAGAAACCGCCTTTCCCTGTTAGAATGAAGGATCATGCTAAAGCTTCAACTGTTGTTCGTAAAAGCAATATTAGAACTTATACACCTCCCGAGCAAGTCAAAGTAGAATCCAATATTGCTATTGTTAGAGATCTCTTGTCTGATAATATCGATGGGCATGTTATTCAATTCCAGGGTGAAACTGCTAGAATTGCTAAACGTTGTGATAAAGATAAACATAGACCTATGGTAGGAGTGCCTGTTATTTCAGTTAAAATAGGATATCATTGTTATCATGGCTTATGTGATATGGGTGCTAGTGCCAGTGTAATACACATTGACTTATACAAAGAAATTATGCATGATATTGCACCTGCTGAGTTAGAAGATATTGATGTTACAATTAAACTTGCCAATATAGATACTATATCTGCAATGGGAATTGTTAGAGATGTTGAAGTCTTGTGTGGAAAAACCAAATATCCCGCTGATTTTCTTGTTCTTGGTTCTCCACAAGATAGCTTTTGTCCCATTATATTTGGTAGACCCTTCTTGAATACTGTTAATGCTAGGATAGACTGCAAAAAGAATGTTGTTACTATTGGTTTGGATGATATGGTTCATGAGTTTAATTTCTCTAAATTCAGTAAACAACATCGTGAGGAAGAATCTCCAAGTAAGGATGAAATTATTGGTCTTGCTTCTATTGCCGTACCTCCTAGTGATCCTTTAGAACAATATTTGCTAGACCATGAGAATGATATGTTCGTGAATGAAAGAAGGGAAATAGATGAGGTATTCTTTAAACAGGAACCTATTCTACAAGACAATTTGCCAGTTGAAATTCTAGGGGATCCTCCTCCACCCAAGGGTGATCCCGTGTTTGAGCTTAAACCGTTGCCCGATAATCTTAAATATGCTTATCTTGATGAAAAGAAAATATATCCTGTTATTATTAGTGCTAACCTTTCAGAGCATGAAGAAGAAAGATTATTGAAAACTCTGAAGAAGCACCGTGCTGCTATTGGATATACACTTGATGATCTTAAGGGCATTAGTCCCACTCTATGTCAACATAAAATAAATTTGGAAGCGGATGCCAAACCAGTTTGTGATCCTCAACGACGTTTGAATCCTAAAATGAAAGAAGTGGTAAGAAAAGAAATAATCAAGCTTCTGGAGGCAGGTATAATTTATCCCGTTGCTGATAGTCAGTGGGTAAGTCCTTTCCATTGTGTCCCTAAGAAGGGAGGTATTACAGTTGTCCCTAATGATAAAGATGAATTGATCCCGCAAAGAATTATCATAGGTTATAGGATGGTAATTGATTTCCGCAAATTAAATAAAGCTACTAAGAAGGATCATTACCCCTTACCTTTTATTGATCAAATGCTAGAATGATTATGCAAACATACACATTATTGCTTTCTAGATGGTTATTCTGGTTTCTCTCAAATACCTGTGTCGGCTAAAGATCAATCAAAGACTACTTTTACATGCCCTTTTGGTACTTTTGCTTATAGACGTATGCCTTTTGGTTTATGTAATGCACCTGCTACCTTTCAAAGATGCATGATGGCTATATTCTCTGACTTTTGTGAAAAAATTTGTGAGGTTTTCATGGATGATTTTTCCGTCTATGGTTCCTCTTTTGATGATTGCTTGAGCAATCTTGCTCGAGTTTTACAGAGATCTGAAGAAACGAATCTTGTCTTGAATTGAGAAAAGTGCCACTTTATGGTAAATGAAGGTATTGTCTTGGGGCACAAAGTTTCTGAAAGAGGTATCGAAGTTGATAAAGCCAAGGTTGATGCTATCGAAAAGATGCCATGTCCCAAGGACATCAAAGGTATAAGAAGTTTCCTTGGTCACGCCGGATTTTATAGGAGGTTCATTAAGGACTTCTCAAAAATTTCTCGGCCTCTGACTAATTTATTACAAAAAGATGTACCATTTGTCTTTGATGATGATTGTGTAGAAGCATTTGAAATACTTAAGAAAGCATTAGTCTTTGCACCTGTTGTTCAGCCACCTGATTGGAATTTACCCTTTGAAATTATGTGTGATGCTAGTGATTATGTTGTAGGTGTTGTTCTAGGGCAAAGAGTTGATAAGAAATTAAATGTTATCCATTATGCTAGTAAGACTCTAGACAATGCTCAAAGAAATTATGCTACTACCGAAAAGGAACTTTTAGCAGTTGTATTTGCTTGTGATAAATTCAGACCCTATATTGTTGATTCTAAAGTAACTACTCACACTGATCATGCTGCTATTAAATATCTTATGGAAAAGAAGGATCCAAAACCTAGACTCATTAGATGGGTTCTCTTGCTACAAGAATTTGATTTTCATATTGTTGATAGAAAGGGAGCTAAGAACCCCGTTGCAGACAACTTATCTAGGTTAGAGAATGTTCTTGATGACCCACTACCTATTGATGATAGCTTCCCTGATGAGCAATTAAATGTCATAAGCACTTCTCGTAGCACTCCTTGGTATGCTGATTATGCTAATTATATTGTCGCTAAATTTATACCACCTAGCTTCACATACCAACAAAAGAAAAAGTTTTTCTATGACTTGCGACATTACTTTTGGGATGACCCACATCTTTATAAAGAAGGAGTAGATGGTGTCATTAGATGTTGTGTACCTGAGCATCAACAGGAACAGATCCTATGCAAGTGTCACTCCGAAGCTTATGGAGGACACCATGCTGGCGATAGAACTGCACATAAGGTATTGCAATATGGTTTCTATTGGCCTACTCTCTTCAAGGATGCCCGTAAGTTTGTTTTGTCTTGTGATGAATGTCAAAGAATTGGTAATATTAGTAGACGTCAAGAAATGCCTATGAATTATTCACTTGTTATTGAACCATTTGATGTTTGGGGCTTTGATTATATGGGACCTTTTCCTGCCTCTAATGGATACACACATATTTTAGTTGCTGTTGATTACGTTACTAAGTGGGTAGAAGCTATTCCAACTAGTAGTGCTGATCATAACACTTCTATTAAAATGCTTAAGGAAGTTATTTTTCCGAGGTTTGGAGTCCCTAGATATTTAATGACTGATGGTGGTTCACACTTTATTCATGGTGCTTTCCATAAAATGCTTGCTAAATATGACGTTAATCATAGGATTGCATCTCCTTATTACCCGCAGTCTAGTGGTCAAGTAGAATTGAGCAATAGAGAGCTCAAATTAATTTTACAAAAGACTATTAATAGGTCTAGAAAGAATTGGTCCAAGAAACTTGATGATGCATTATGGGCCTATAGAACTGCATATAAAAATCATATGGGTATGTCTCCGTATAAAATGGTCTATGGAAAAGCTTGTCACTTACCTCTCGAACTAGAACATAAGGCATATTGGGCTATTAAAGAGCTCAACTATGATTTCAAACTTGCCGGTGAGAAGAGGTTATTTGATATTAGCTCACTTGATGAATGGAGAACCCAAGCGTATGAAAATGCCAAGTTGTTTAAAGAAAAAGTTAAAAGATGGCACGACAAAAGAATACAAAAGCGTGAGTTTAATGTAGGTGATTATGTATTGCTATACAACTCTCGTTTAAGATTTTTTGTAGGAAAACTTCTCTCCAAATGGGAAGGTCCCTACGTTATCGAGGAGGTCTATCGTTCCGGTGCCGTAAAAATCAACAACTTTGAAGGCACAAACCCGAAGGTGGTAAACGGTCAAAGAATCAAACATTATATCCCAGGTAATCCTATAAATGTTGAAACCAATATTATTGAAACCGTAACCCCGGAGGAATACATAAGGGACACTTTCCAGCCCGCTTTAGACTCCGAAAAGGAACAGGTGTGTGGTACGGTAAGTAAACCAACTCCAAAACAATATTTAAGGCAATATTTCTCCATTTTGGAATATTTAGAAAAATAGAAAAATAAGTGGCAGTCCGGGAAGGACACGAGGCCTCCACGAGGGTGGAGGGCGCGCCCTACCCCCCCCCCTAAGCGTGCCCCCTACCTCGTGAGCACCTCGTGTGCTCTCCGGACTTCGTCTTCTTGTACGATACGTATTTTGGTCGGTAAAAAATCATTATATATACTTCTGAAGGTTTTGACTTTCGTATCACGCAAATATCCGCTGTTTTCATTTTGAGCTGTTGCTGCTGCAGATTTGAGCAAGATGTCTTATCAATAGTCAGTCGGGGAGAGCCGGATATCTAATCCGGCACCGGAACCAAGGGCAAACAGCGATGCTAACCACTTTGGTCCAGCAACGGAGGAAGAGATGGAGGCTGACCTGATGAGGGTAGATGCCATGGAAGATCAAGAAGTCACCTCTCACCTCCGAACTGGGTTTACGATGGGGGAACTACAGAGCTCAGCTATTCCAAACTCGGTTATCCCTTCCAATGTTAGATTTCTTTCTTATGAAAATATGAGGAGGAGTGTCTCTTGTTCTCCCGCGGCTATGAAACACCCTTGGGTACAAGGAGCTTTAGCCGTTATAGGAAAGCTTCGCAAGGAAATAATGGACCTCAAGCAGCAAGTCAATAAGCTCAAGGAGGAGAACCGTATCTTGAGGGGAATCATCGCCAAGAATATTAAACCAACAACAAAGAAGGAGACATAATCACATGGGTATGGGCACTCCCCTTGGCAACTGCCAAGCTTGGGGGAGGTGCCCTGGTATCATATCACCATCACAACTCCTATCTTTACCGTTTTTCTTAGTTCGATCCTATTAGTAGTATTTCGATTTAGTAGAATAAAGTCATGGCATGATCTAGTTTTGAGTTTTGCTTTACGATCCTTCTTTGTAATCGAGTCAGTGAGCTATATAATAAAGATTAGTATTGAGTCAAGGGCTTGATTATTTTGCCATGATCTTGGGTGAATAGAAGAAAAGAATAAAAAGAATCAAAGAGTCCATATTGGTCTTATTGAAAGTAATGACTTCACATAGAGAGAGTATGATGATTAAAATTTATTGGGAGTTGGCAAATATAGCTTTGGTCATCGTTGCAATTAATAGGAAGTAATAAGGAAAGAGAGGTTTCACATATAGATATATTATCATTGACATCTTTTATGATTGGGAGCACTCATTAAAATATGACATGCTAAAGAGTTGAGGTTGGACAAGGAAGACAATATGATGAGTTATGTTTTCTTATATCTGAGATAAAGTATGTTGTCATGGATCCTCTAACATGTTGAGCTTGACTTTCCCCCTCATGCTAGCCAAATTCTCAGCACCAAGTAGAAATACTACTTGTGCTTCCAATTACCCTTAAACCAGTTTTGCCATGAGAGTCCATCATATCTACCTATGGATTGAGTAAGATCCTTCAAGTAAGTTGTCATCGGTGCAAGCAATAAAAATTGCTCTCTAAATATGCATGACTTATTAGTGCGAAGAAAATAAGCTTTGTACGAACTTGTTGTGGACGTAATAAAAGCGACGGACTGCATAATAAAGGTCCACATACAAGGGGCAATATAAAGTGAAGTTCTTTTGCATTAAGATTTTGTGCATCAACCCTAAACGCGCATGACAACCTCTGCTTCCCTCTGCGAAGGGCTTATCCTTTATTATTATCCTCTACCTTATGCAAGAGTCACAGTGATCTTCACCTTTCCTGTTTCATTTTATCCTTTGGCAAGCTCAGCATGTTGGAAAGAACATGATATATATATATATCTAATTGGATGTAGGGGAGCATGAATTATTATTGTTGACATTACCCTTGAGGTAAAAGGTTGTGGGGCAAAACTATAAGCCCCTATCTTTCTTTATGTCCGATTAAAACTCCGTAACCACAAGTATCACTAGAACCTACGTTCTCACCCTGAAGAACCAGTCTGAGCATATCCGAGCAATGCCTTCAACAAGATAACGGCGTAAAAACCTCTTCATTCCCGTGTATAACTCACACAGGTCGGACCTAAGCTTTCACCCCGATGCTCGAGACCGGGTGCTCGAATAACACCGCCATCCACGTCACTTATGTGTTACCACCACCACTTTCCATGATCCCAGCAGCTATATGCGATGTGCGACTGCCATCGCTGCACAACCATTCCTCTGCGTCAATTCGTCGCTCGTAGTTTGCAACTCCTCACTGGAGACAACCACCGGGTCTAGAGAGAGGACCCTCACGAAGACCTTTAAATGGTCACCACAATCTGCAGAGAACCACTACCACAGACCAGAGTGGTGTAAATGATGGAGCCACAAGATCTGCCATTGCATATGACCTCCAAGGACATGGCGGTGCCGCCATCACGCCGCAGCCCCACTGGAGCAGCACCCCAACAACCAACTGCCTCCTATCACCATGGACACGGCGACGACGGCCCCATCCAACTCCAGCTCCGATAGGATGGGCAAATCGAGCATACCACAAAATGGATCGACATCCAACCACTTCACACGTAGCTCTGGCACCTCCACGGCGCCGACCATTCCCCTCACCCCCTAGTAGAGCCTAGCCCATGCTGGCATGCGTCACCTCAAGCCAATAGCAACACCGCCACATGCTTTTGGCAGTTGCGACCAGCACGCATCGCCCGCGGTACGTCCGCGCAAGCCTGCGGGCGGCCGAGAGCCACACAGATCGAGCCAGCCCCCGGCAGGAATCCACCCAACAACCAACACGAGCGAAGGGCGAATGTCGTTGAAGATGGGGTCGAGGAGGGGCGAAGCTCGCGTGGAACGGCCTTGGAGTTGGAGGGGGACACATCACCTTCTTTGAGAAGCCGCCTTCGCCGCCGGCACCGGCAAGGCGGTGGCATGCTTGTGGTGGTGGCGGTCAATGGCAGCTAGGGTTGGGGCGCCCCGATGTCGCCCTACGAGGGACATGGGAGCAAGCGCAGGGTCAGATAAGACTTTGCCAAGAGTCAAGTTGAGGTAACTTGTTATCTTAACAAATGTTAAAAAACTTTTGTCTTAACGAGCTCTAACGAGCTGAGCCAAGAGGCTGGAATTCCATCCCTAAACCAGACATACCCCTGAAACTTTATGCATACGTTTTGGTTCCGAACACACGTATAACTTGGTCTGCACACCTCTGGCGAATTCAAAACTGCTCGTGCATCCACATGGCAATATGGCATTGCACGAAGTAAGCTAAGTTGCGAGCTGCCGTGCCCATTACGCATGGGCTCCAGCATCCGAGGGGTAGAAAATCAAAATCCGCGCAGAATTCGGTGACGTAAACGCGATTGAATGTTCAGATTGGCTGCTCCCCTCGCGTGCTCGGTTGCTGGCTCCGATGGAAGAGATCCCGGCGGCCCTCGTTCCCGTTGGCACATGGCTCGGGCTTCGCAGACCCTCTCCGTTAGATCGACGCACCTCACTCACATCCCAATTTTGTACTACACTGATTGAAGTTCCATATGCACACGATCGTAGATCTCTATACCTCCCACGCTAGCCGGCATCGATTCGACGGAGCAAAGAGACGGAGTGCTTATATTTTAGCGCGGTGCATGCATCATTGCAGTCTGCAAGTGCCAGGTTTTCCATGCCCAAAATTCTCTGCTCCATGACCATATCACCGCAATTCCCTGCTCTACGTTAGCTTTCTTAATTCCCAGCACCATGCCCAGACCCTTGATTCCTCCGGATCAGTGTCGAGCTATTCATACGCATGTGCTTGCACACGGCGGTATATAACATTGATCCAAGAATCCTTCATGCTCACTACATCCCCATCACAGTCCTAGCGTGCCGCGCTCGCCACTGCGCTGCTCCAAAATGGCAAGCATCGCGGTGGTCTTGCTCGGCCTGCTTCCGCTGCTCCTTTCCACGGCCATCGCCGCCGCGACGCATCCCGACGGCGGCTTCGGCTTCCAGGCCACGCTCACCCACGTCGACGCCGGCGCGGGGTACACGGACGCGCAGCTGCTCTCCCGCGCGGTGCGCCGGAGCAGGTCCCGCGTGGGCGCGCTGCAGTCGCTGGCGACGGCCGCCGACGCGCTCACCGCGGCCCGCATCCTGGTGCAGGCCAGCCAGGGCGAGTACCTGATGAGCATGGCCATCGGCACGCCGCCGCGGTACTACTCGGCCATCCTCGACACCGGCAGCGACCTCATCTGGACGCAGTGCGCGCCGTGCATGCTCTGCGTCGACCAGCCCACGCCCTACTTTGACCCGGCGAAATCCAGCTCGTACGTGAAGCTGTCCTGCTCGTCGCCGATGTGCAACGCCCTCTACTACCCGCTCTGCTACCAGAACACGTGCGTCTACCAGTACTTCTACGGCGACAGCGCCAACACCGCCGGGGTGCTCGCCAACGAGACCTTCACGTTCGGCACCAATGGGACGTGGGTCACCGTGCCGAGGATCGCCTTCGGATGCGGGAACCTCAACGCGGGGTCGCTCTTCAACGGCTCCGGCATGGTCGGCTTCGGGCGGGGGCCGCTGTCCTTGGTGAGCCAGCTCGGGTCACCCAGGTTCTCCTACTGCCTCACCTCGTTCATGTCGCCGGTGCCGAGCCGGCTATACTTCGGCGCCTATGCCACGCTCAACAGCACCAGCACGAGCGACAGCGGGCCGGTGCAGTCCACGCCGTTCATCATCAATCCGGCGCTGCCCACCATGTACTACCTGAACATGATGGGCATCAGCGTCGGCGGCGACCTGCTGCCCATCGAGCCGTGGGTGTTCGCCATCAACGAGGAGGACGGCACCGGCGGGGTCATCATCGACTCCGGCTCCACGATCACGTACCTGGCGCAGCCCGCGTACGACATGGTGCACGAGGCGTTCGTGGCGCAGGTCGGGCTGCCCCTGGCGAACGTCACGTCGCCGGACGACCTGAACACGTGCTTCAAGTGGCCGCCGCCGCCGAAGAGGATGGTGTCGATGCCGGAGCTCGTGCTCCACTTCGAAGGGGCGGACATGGATCTGCCGCTGGAGAACTACATGCTGATCGACGGCGGCACGGGGAACCTGTGCCTGGCGATGGCGCCGTCCGACGACGGCTCCATCATCGGCAGCTTCCAGCACGCCAACTTCCACGTGCTCTACGACAACGAGAACAGCTTGCTGTCCTTCATCCCTGCGCCGTGCAACCTAATGTAGTCTGCTCACGTAGGCACGTTAGCGCTCCTTCTCCATTTCTGTACGTTTATGCATAATTCCGCCATTTTTCATGTCTGTTCTCTTACTAATGTCGTAGCTTTGGTGCTTGGCGAGGATTTTAACTGCAGGCTGATTATCTGTATCAGTCTTTCTAAGTCTCGGTCGACTGAGACTTCATTAAGTCTCAATCGATGTTATATCCGTGAAATTTTACATTAAGATTCATGCAAAACCCTTTTTTTTTAGTTTTTTCCTTTTTCTCTCTTGTATGTTATCTCACTGAGACCTAGCCACACCCTATTTGTATCCTACGAGATTTTGATTGACTTATGGTTCAAGCGTTGCCCCCTCCGGCACAACTACTTCATATTTGTTTTAAAACCAACACAAAAGCTTTGCCATATTTCATTAATTTTTGATTTAAGTTACCAAGTTAAAAAAAAGTAGGTTACCGAAATGACCGAGAGCGACCGCAAAAAACCATAAGCCTACTCTTGCGGCATAAGGATCTTAAATGTTTGGGACAAAGAGAGTACTTGCTATTACACCAGACATTGACGTCATGTGTTCCTAAAGACTTGTATTCATTCATTCCAAATCTCCCATGAAGCCAAAATAGCCATGGAGAAGATACCTTTCCTCACATTACCATTCGCATTTACCAAGGAGTACCACCAATCTTTGACCGAGTTAAAATTGCTCCAATTATCCAAGTTGATGCGAGCTAGACCAAGCAAATTGTTGATGTCAGACCAAATTCTAGGTGAGCCGCCGTCTCCGGTTTTCGTTTGCAAAGTTGACATAAACTACAATTCGGCCATCCACGATGTTGAAGCCTGTCCGTCGTCCACACTCGATCTTGGATGACAAGCCATGAAAAAAATATATGCTTAGGCGGCACCAAAATCTTCCAAATTGTCGGCTTATATTTAGTGACGACAAGTGGAGAGACGGAAACTACTCAGCAGAGCTGCAAGAAACGTAGCCGCATGGAACCCTATCCTCTCGCCCCCGCGCCGTCCCCATGCAGGCGGCTCGGGCGGCGCCCCACCCTTCCCCCGTCTCTAGCTCCCCTTCCTTGCCCCTTCCCCCCACCGCCGGCGGCCGGAGCCGCATGGGCAAAGCCCCTGCGGTGGCTGGCAGCGGGGAATCCCTCCCCTCTGGTCGGATGCGGGCGGCACGGGGTGGCCTGCCCGTCGAAGGCGTCAAGCGTGCGCGGGGCCTGGCGGGGGCTCAGGTCGGCGGCGGCTGATGACCCACAAGTATAGGGGATCGATCGTAGTCCTTTCGATAAGTAAGAGTGTCGAACCCAACACGGAGCAGAAGGAAATGACAAGCGGTTTTCAGTAAGGTATTCTCTGCAAGCACTGAAATTGTAGGTAACAGATAGTTTTGTGATAAGATAATTTGTAACGGGTAACAAGCAATGAAAGTAAATAAGGTGCAGCAAGGTGGCCCAATCCTTTTTGTAGCAAAGGACAAGCCTGGACAATTTCTTATAATGAGAAAAGCGCTCCCGAGGACACATGGGAATTATCGTCAAGCTAGTTTCATCATGCTCATATGATTCACGTTCAGTACTTTGATAATTTGATATGTGGGTGGACCGGTGCTTGGGTACTGCCCTTACTTGGACAAGCATCCCACTTATGATTAACCCCTATTGCAAGCATCCACAACTACAAAAGATGTATTAAGGTAAACCTAACCATAGCATGAAACATATAGATCCAAATCAGCCCCTTACGAAGCAACGCATAAACTAGAGCATATACATATAGATCCAAATCAGCACTCCTTAAGCGACACACCACGAACCGGTGATTAATCAAAAGCATTAGAGCATGTTAAGTTTTACGTACAACTCAAAAGAAACGACAGGCACAGGCTAGCAATGCATTTTATTACCGTGGAGCGCATCTGATAGGCTGCCCATGGGCATGTTATCATACAATAGCATCTTGTCATCACTGCTATAGTAATAACCCCGAAGCGGCGTCATGTGCTCGTTTCGAATGACGCCAATCGCCGTGACGCACTGCTCAAACTACGCCCGCCGCAAGTGCACACCCTTGAGCCTCTTGACCACCAGCTCGACTCCACTCTCAAATTTGGCCATGTAGGTTGTCTCGACTATGCCTGTGCCCAGAATTTCAGCAACTGCTTCAAGAAGGTCCTTCTTCTCCAGCTTAAGAGCTGTCTCTGTCGAGCCAAAGCCCACAATCGTTTCGCCACTGCTTCGTTTGTGTTTCCTTCCCCAAGAGAATGGAGACGAGGTTTTTGAGTTCTGCTTGCGGAGTCCCCCCTCCTCTCGCGACCGCGTCGCCCCCGCGGGCGACCGGCCGTGCAGCACCCTCCTCTTCCTCCAGCCCCCCCTCTTCCCCTCCTCCCTGCCGCCGTCGCTAGCACCCGCGGCCGGCCTGGCCCCGGGGACGCTGGTGGCGGTGGCCCCCTGTCTTTCCTCTCCTGGTGGCCCTCCGGCGCGAGGCAGAGCTGCACCAGGGGGTGCTCCTAGGCGGCAGCGATCTGGCAGGCGGCGGGGCTCCTCGTCGCGGCATGGACGGGCGACTGGACGGCGGCGCCGTCATTGGTGGCGGGGTGGCGCGGCCTGGCGGCGGCGCTCGGTCCATATCTGGGCCCTTCGGGCCCCATCTGGGCCTGGGCGGGCCGCCGGCGGGACGGGTCTGTGGCGTGACTCCCGGGAGATGGGGGAACGGCGATGAACGGCGGGGTGCTGGCGGCGCCAATGCCAGCCTGCTGCAGCATGGCCGGCGGGGCTTAGCGGGCCCGTTTCGGGCTGGCCGGGCCAGGGGTGGCCTGCTATGCCCCGTGATATGTGGGTGGACAGACACTTGGGTACTGCCCTAACTTGGACAAGCATCCCACTTATGATTAACCCCTATTGCAAGCATCCGCAACTACAAAAAGGAGTATTAAGGTAAACCTAACCACATCATTAAACATATGGATCCATATCAACCCCTAACGAAGCAACGCATAAACTAGGGTTTAAGCTTCTGTCACTCTAGCAACCCATTATCCACTTATTACTTCCCTATGCCTTCCTCTAGGCCCAAATAATGGTGAAGTGTCATGTAGTCGACGTTCACATAACACCACTAGAGGAAAGACAACATACATCTCATCAAAATATCGAACGAATACCAAATTCACATGACTACTAATAGAAAGACTTCACCCATGTCCTCAGGAACTAAAGTAACTACTCACAAAGCATAATCATGTTCATAATCTGAGGTGTAATAATATGCATTAAGGATCTGAACATATAATCTTCCACCAAGTAAACCAATAAGTATCAACTACAAGGAGTAATCAACACTACTAGCAACCCACAGGTACCAATTTGTGGTTTTGGATACAAGATTGGATACAAGAGATGAACTAGGGTTTGAGAGGAGATGGTGCTGGTGAAGATGTTGATGGATATTGACCCCCTCCCGATGAGAGGATCGTTGGTGATGACGTTGGTGATGATTTCCCCCTCCCGGAGGGAAGTGTCCCCGGCAGAATAGCTCCGCCAGAGCCCTAGATTGATTCCGCCAAGGTTCCGCCTCGTGGCGGTGGAGTTTCGTCCCGTAAGCTTGCCCATGAATTTTTCCAGGACAAAACCCTTCATATAGCAGAAGATAGTCGCCGGAAGCCCACCAGGGGGCCCAGGAGATAGGGGCGCGCCCTATAGGGGGGGGCGCCCCCTGTCTCCTAGACAGGGTGTGGGCCCCCTGGCCTATTTCTTTCGCTCATAAATTCTTAATAAATCCAAAAGGTGGTTTCATGGAATTTCAGGACTTTTGGAGTTGTGCAGAATAGGTTTCCAACGTTTGCTCCTTTTTCAGCCAGAATTCCAGCTGCCGGCATTCCCCCTCTTCATGGTAAACCTTGTAAAATAAGAGAGAATAGCCATAAGTATTGAGATATAATGTGTAATAATAGCCCATAATGCAATAAATATTGATATAAAAGCATGATGCAAAATGGACGTATCAACTCCCCCAGGCTTAGACCTTGCTTGTCCTCAAGCGGAAACCGAGATCGAGAAATATGTCCACATGTTTAGAGATAGAGGTGTCGATAAAAATAAAATACGGACATGAGGGCATCATGATCATTCTAATAACAGCAACATATATATAGATTTTGTCATATGATTTCCTATGTTCAAGTAATAAGCAATTCACAATGTCAAGTATGGTTCATAAACTTCATTAGGAAGTAACAAACTATAATCTAGTCATTGAAGCAATTCCAATTTATCGTAACATCAGAAAGAGTCAATAATAGAGCTTTTCAGCAAGATCACATACTCAACTATCTCGTAGTCCCCCATAATTGTTAACACTCACACAATACTTGTGGTTATAGAGTTTCAGCCGGACACTGAGAAAGATAGGGGCTTATTGTGTTGCCTCCCAACGTATTCACCTTTAGGTGATGTCAACAATAATAGCCTATGCCAACTTACATTCAATTTGATATATGTATCATGACCTTTCAAACACGAGGAGCTTGCCAAAGGATTGCTACCTCTTGAGCACTGCGTTGGATTTCCCCGAAGAGGAGAGGATGATGCAGTAAAGTAGCGTAAGTATTTCCCTCAGTTTTTGAGAACCAAGGTATCAATCCAGTAGGAGATCACGCACAAGTCCCTCGTACCTACACAAAATGATAGCAACTCGCAACCAACGCTTAGGGTTGTCAATCCCTTCACGGTCACTTATGAGAGTGAGATCTGATAGAGATAATATTTTTGGTATTTTTGATAGATAGATGCAAAGTAAAAAGTAAAAGGAAAAGTAAAAACAAAGCAAGTAAATAAAGTAATGGAGATTGATATGATAATAATATACCCGGGGGCCATAGGTTTCACTAGTGGCTTCTCTCAAGAGCATAAGTATTCTACGGTGGGTGAAAAATTACTGTTGAGCAATTGATAGAAAAGCGAATAATTATGAGATTATCTAGGTATGATCATGTATATAGGCATCACGTCCAAGACAAGTAGATCGAAACGATTCTGCATCTACTACTATTACTCCACTCATCGACCGCTATCCAGCATGCATCTAGAGTATTAAGTAAAACAGAGTAACGCTTTAAGCAAGATGACATGATGTAGAGGAATAAATTCATGCAATATGATA
Organism: Triticum dicoccoides; assembly: GCF_002162155.2. Classification (NCBI taxonomy): domain Eukaryota; kingdom Viridiplantae; phylum Streptophyta; class Magnoliopsida; order Poales; family Poaceae; genus Triticum; species Triticum dicoccoides. The sequence goes on from NC_041389.1 coordinate 427,894,716, forward strand.
AAAACTCCATCTTGTTATCCTCGATGGCAACAATACAATACGTGCCTTGCAACTCTTTCTGTCACTGAGTAAGGACACCGCAAGATTGAACCCAAAGCTAAACACTTCTCCCATTGCAAGAACTACCAATCTAGTTGGCCAAACCAAACGGATAATTCGAAGAGACTTGTAAAGATAACTCAATCATACATAAAAGAATTCAGAGAAGAATCAAATATTGTTCATAGATAAGCTGGATCATAAACCCACAATTCATCGGTCTGAACAAACACACCGCAAAAAAGAATATTACATCGAATAGATCTCCACAAGAGAGGGGGAGAACATTGTATTGATATCCAAAAAGAGAGAAGAAGCCATCTAGCTAATAACTATGGACCCGAAGGTCTGAAGTAAACTACTCACACTTCATCGGAGAGGCTATGGTGTTGATGTAGAAGCCCTCCGTGGTAGATGCCCTCTCCGGCGGAGCTCCGGAACAGGCCCCAAGATGGGATCTCGCGGATACAGAAGGTTGCGGCGGTGGAATTAGGTTTTTGGCTCCGTATCTGATCTGACGGAGGTACGTAGGTATATATAGGAGGAAGGAGTACGTCGGTGGAGCAACAGGGGCGCGCCCCTGCGGGGCGCCCTCCACCCTCATGACCGCCTCTGGCACTTCTTGGAGTAGGGTCCAAGTCTCCTGGATCATGTTCGGTGAGAAAATCACGTTCCCGAAGGTTTTATTCCATTTGGACTCCGTTTGATATTCTGTTTCTTCGAAATACTAGAATAGGCAAAAAAACAGCATTTCTGGGCTGGGCCTCCGCTTAATAGGTTAGCCCCAAAAATAATATGAAAGTGGAAAATAAAGCCCAATATAGTCCAAAACAGTAGACAAAGTAGCATGGAGTAATCAAAAATTATAGATACGTTGGAGACGTATCAAGCATCCCCAAGCTTAATTCCTGCTCGTCCTCAAGTAGGTAAATGATAAAAAATAATTTTTGATGCGGAGTGATACTTTGGCATAATTTCAATGTAAATCTTCTTAATTGTGACATGAATATTCAGATCCGAAAGATTCAAGACAAAAGTTCATATTAACATAAAAGTAATAATACTTCAAGCATACTAATCGAAGCAATCATGTCTTCTCAAAATAGCATGGTTAAAGAAAGGTATCCCTACAAAATCATATAGTCTGGCTATGCTCTATCTTCATCACACAAAGTATTTAATCATGCACAACCCCGATGACGAGCCAAGCAATTGTTTCATACTTTAGTAATCTCAAAACTTTTTCAACTTTCACGCAATACATGAGCGTGAGCCATGGACATAGCACTATAGGTGGAATAGAATGGTGGTTGCGGAGAAGACAAAATGAAGAAGATAGTCTCACATCAACTAGGCGTATCGACGGGATATGGAGATGCCCATCATTAGATATCAATGTGAGTGAGTAGGGATTGCCATGCAACGGATGCACTAGAGCTATAAGTATATGAAAGCTCAACAAAAGAAACTAAGTGGGTGTGCATCCAACTTGCTTGCTCAAGAAGACCTAGGGAACTTTTGAGGAAGCCCATCATTGGAATATACAAGCCAAGTTCTATAATGAAAAATTCCCACTAGTATATGAAAGTGATAACATATGAGACTATCATGAAGAACATGGTGCTTATTTTGAAGCACAAGTGTGGAAAAAGGATAGTAGCATTGTCCCTTCTCTTTTTCTCTCATTTTTTTCTTTTCTTTTTTTTCTTTTGGTGGGCTTCTTTGGCCTCTTTTTTATTTTTTTATTTGGGCTTCTTTGGCCTCTTTTATTTTTCATAAAGTCCGGAGTCTCATCCCGACTTATGGGGGAATCATAGTCTCCATCATTCTTTCATCACTGGGACAATGCTCTACTAATGATGATCATCACACTCTTATTTTTCTTACAACTCAACAATTACAACTCGATACTTAGAACAAGATATGACTCTATATGAATGCCTCCGGCGGTGTACCGGGATATGCAATGAATCAAGAGCGACATGTATGAAAATTATGAAGATGGCCTTGCCACAAATACAATGTCAACTACATGTTCATGCAAAGAGCAATATGACAAAAGTAATGTGTGTCATATGAACGGAACGGTGGAGAGTTGCATGGCAATATATCTCGGAATGGCTATGGAAATGCCATAATAGGTAGGTATGGTGGCTGTTTTGAGGAAGGTATATGGTGGGTGTATGATACCGGCAAAAAGTGCGCGGTATTAGAGAGGCTAGCAATGGCGGAAAGGTGAGAGTGCGTATAATCCATGGACTCAACATTAATCAAAAGAACTCATGCACTTATTGCAAAAATTTAGAAGTCATCAAAAACCAAAGCATTAAACGCATACTCCTAGGGGGATAGATTGGTAGGAAAAGACCATCGCTCGTCCCCGATTGCCACTCATAAGGAATACAATCAATAAATAAAATTGTGCGCTGACTTCATCGCAAGCGGTTCACCATACGTGCATGCTACGGGAATCACAAACTTCAACGCAAGCATTCTTTAAATTCATAATTACCCCTACTAGAATTGCTTTAATATTATCACCTCCATATCTCAAAACAATTATCAAGCATCAAACTTATCTTAGTATTCAACACACTCAAAAGAAAATTTCACAAATCTTGAATACCAAGTATATTAACTTTAAGCAAATTACCATGCTATTAACAACTCTCAAAATAATCTAAGTGAAACATGAGAGATCAATAGTTTCTTTAAAACAAATCCACCACCGTGCTCTTAAAGATCTAAGTGAAGCACTAGAGCAAAAATTATCACGCTCAAAAAAGATATAAGTGAAGTACTATGAGCAAAACTATCAAGCTCAAAAGATATAAATGAAGCACATAGAGTATTCTAGCAAATTCCAAATCATGTATGGCTCTCTCAAAAGGTGTGTACAGCAAGGATGATTGTGGCAAACTAACAAGCAAAGACACAAATAATAAAGTCGCTCCAAGCAAAACACATGACATGTAGTGAATAGAAATATAGCTCCAAGTAAATTACCGATGGAAGTAGACGAAAGGGGGGATGCCTTCCGGGGCATCCCCAAGCTTTGACTTTTTGGTGTCCTTGGATTATCTTGGGAGTGCCATGGGAATCCCCAAGCTTAGGCTCTTGCCACTCTTTGTTCCATAATCCATCAAAAGAATTCACCCAAAACTTAAAAACTTCACAACACAAAACTCAATAGAAATCTCGTGAGCTCCGTTAGTGAAAGAAAACAAAAGGCTACTTCAAGGTACTGTAATGAACTCATTATTTATTTATATTGGTGTTAAACCTACTGTATTCCAACTTCCTTATGGTTTATAAACTAATTTATTAGCCATAGATGCATTGAAATAAGCAAACAACACACGAAAAACAGAATCTGTCAAAAACAGAACAGTCTGTAGCAATCTGTAACTAACGCAAACTTCTGGAACTCTAAAAATTCTACCAAAATAGGATGTACTGGAAAATTTGTTTATTGATCAGCAGCAAAAAGAATAAATGCAAAATCACGCTCCTGTGATTTATTGAATTGTTTCTCGTGAGCGCAAAGTTTCTATTTTTCAGCAGAATCAAATCAACTATCATCATAACTTATTCTATAGGTTCTACTTGGCACAAACACTAATTAAAACACAAAAGCACATCCAAACAGAAAGTAGAAACAAAATTTAGCACTAAACAGGAACAAAAACAAATAACACAAAATAAAATTGGGTTGCCTCCCAACAATCGCTATCGTTTAACGCCACTAGCTAGGCATAAAAGCGAAGATAGATCTAACGAGTGCCATAATAATAGGATAGATCTTGAAGACTCATCTCATATTCTCTAAGTTCAGTGGCAAGATTCCTTTGAGGCAAGCAAAAGTAATCAAAAGGGCTAATATTTGTAGGACAAAGGTCCCCAAGATCAATAAAGGGAGGAATAGGATCCTCTTTCGGCCCTTCATAGTGCACAACTATTTCATCACTAAAAGCATTTTTTTTGCAAAATTTTGTGAGCCTATACTCAAGGGAGTATCCTAGCTCATCGTTTCAAAGAGCAAAGTCATTATTAAGCTCATTAATGCAATCAATCAAGACTTTGGTAGGAACCTTTTTTTCTAAGGTTTTCATTGAAAGCGACATAGTCGGAAGATTGAAAACGTCTAAATTCCTCTTGATCATAAAGGATTGCTTCTATGGGAGGACGACCGGCGTCCACCCTATAGTGTGCAAAGATTTCTTTGGCTTCTCTAACGATAAATCTAAACTCATGAGCCAGAAAGATAGTAACAGCGCGCTTAATAGAGGAATGCTCAAAATTAGAAAATTCCAAGAAAATTCTTTGTATGCAAGGATGCATGTGCATAAATTGTCTTTCAAGTTCAACTACAAGCATAGCGATAGCATCCGCAAGACTACTTGTTTTATGAAGGATAGAACCACCCAAGGAAGGTAAAGCACCGGTACAAGTAAAGAAATCTTGAATAACACCTTTGCCAATAATGTTACCACTGCCGATTCAGAACTTTTTAGTATGCAAGATAGGGGGTTCATCGGCCGGAGCCTCGGGATTTTCTATGCCATTATTATTGTCCATATCGATGATAATCTCCCCAGTTTCAGACATGGCGGCAAACAAAAAGGTGAGCAAAGAAAAAAGGCAAAAGAGAAAGAGAGGAGGAGATTGGGAAAGAGAGGGTGAATAAAACGGCAAGGGTGAAGTGGGGGAGAGGAAAACGAGAGGCAAATAATGTAATGCGAGAGATAGGGATTGTGATGGGTACTTGGTATACTTGACTTTTGCGCGAACTCCCCGGCAATGGAGCCAGAAATTCTTCTTGCTACATCTTGAGCACTGCGTTGGATTTCCCCGAAGAGGAGAGGATGATGCAGTAAAGTAGCGTAAGTATTTCCCTCAGTTTTTGAGAACCAAGGTATCGATCCAGTAGGAGATCACGCACAAGTCCCTCGTACCTGCACAAAACGATAGCAACTCGCAACCAACGCTTAGGGGTTGTCAATCCCTTCACGGTCACTTACAAGAGTGAGATCTGATAGAGATAATATTTTTGGTATTTTTGATATATAGATGCAAAGTAAAAAGTAAAAGGCAAAGTAAAAAGAAAGCAAGTAAATAAAGTAATGGAGATTGATATGATAAGAATAGACCCGGGGGCCATAGGTTTCACTAGTGGCTTCTCTCAAGAGCATAAGTATTCTACGGTGGGTGAAAAATTACTGTTGAGCAATTGATAGAAAAGCGAATAATTATGAGATTATCTAGGTATGATCATGTATATAGGCATCACGTCCAAGACAAGTAGATCTAAACGATTCTGCATCTACTACTATTACTCCACTCATCGACCGCTATCCAGCATGCATCTAGAGTATTAAGTAAAACAGAGTAACGCTTTAAGCAAGATGACATGATGTAGAGGAATAAATTCATGCAATATGATAAAAAACCCATCTTGTTATCCTCGATGGCAACAATAAATACGTGCCTTGCAACTCTTTCTGTCACTGAGTAAGGACACCGCAAGATTGAACCCAAAGCTAAACACTTCTCCCATTGCAAGAACTACCAATCTAGTTGGCCAAACCAAACAGATAATTCGAAGAGACTTGTAAAGATAAATCAATCATACATAAAAGAATTCAGAGAAGAATCAAATATTGTTCATAGATAAGCTGGATCATAAACCCACAATTCATCGGTCTGAACAAACACACCGCAAAAAAGAAGATTACATCGAATAGATCTCCACAAGAGAGGGGGAGAACATTGTATTGAGATCCAAAAAGAGAGAAGAAGCCATCTAGCTAATAACTATGGACCCGAAGGTCTGAAGTAAACTACTCACACTTCATCGGAGAGGCTATGGTGTTGATGTAGAAGCCCTCCATGGTAGATGCCCTCTCCGGCGGAGCTCCGGAACAGGCCCCAAGATGGGATCTCGCGGATACAGAAGGTTGCGGCGGTGGAATTAGGTTTTTGGCTCCGTATCTGATCTAACGAAGGTACGTAGGTATATATAGGAGGAAGGAGTACGTCAGTGGAGCAACAGGGGGCCCACGAGGCAGGGGGCGCCCTCCACCCTCGTGACCGCCTCTGGCACTTCTTGGAGTAGGGTCCAAGTCTCCTGGATCATGTTCGGTGAGAAAATCACGTTCCCGGAGGTTTTATTCCGTTTGGACTCCGTTTGATATTCTGTTTCTTCGAAATACTAAAATAGGCAAAAAACAGCAATTCTGGGCTGGGCCTCCGGTTAATAGGTTAGTCCCAAAAATAATATGAAAGTGGAAAATAAAGCCCAATATAGTCCAAAACAGTAGACAAAGTAGCATGGAGTAATCAAAAATTATAGATACGTTGGAGACGTACCAAGGATAAAATGAAAAAGTGGAAAGGTGAGGATCACCTTGACTCAAGCATAAAGTAAAAACATAAAGTAAAAGATAAGCCCTTCGCAGAGGGAAACAGAGGTTGTCATGCACTTTTAGGGTTGGATACACAAAATTTTAATGCAAAAGAACGTCACTTTGTATTGTGCCTTGTATGTGAACCTTTATTATGCACTCCGTCGCTTTTATTACTTCCACAACAAGTTCGTACAAAGCTTATTTTCTCTGCACTAATAAGTCATGCATATTTAGAGAGAAATTTTTATTGCTTGCACCGATGACAACTTACTTGGAGGATCTTACTCAATCCATAGGTAGGTATGGTGGACTCTCATGGCAAAGCTGGGTTTAAGGAAGTTTGGAAGCACAAGTAGTATCTCTACTTGGTGCAAGGAGTTTTGGCTAGCATGAGGGGGAAAGGCAAGCTCAACTTGTTCAGAAGGTCACTAACAATATACTTTAACTGAGATGTCGGAAAACATAAACCATTACGTTATCTTCCTTGTCCAACATCAACTCTTTTAGCATGTCATACTTAATGAGTGCTTCACAATCATAAAAGATGTCCAAGATAATATATCTATATGTGAACCCCTATTTCCTTATCACTTCCTATTAATTGCAACGATGACCAAGGCTACGTTCATCAACTCTCAACAATTTTTATGCCTCATACTTTCTATGTGTGATGTTATCACTATCCATAAGATCAATATGAACTCTTTTGTTCTTTCTACTTTCTCAAGATCATAGCAAAATAGCAAAGCCCTTGACTCAACACTAATCTTTATTATAGATAGCACACAGACTCGCTTACAAAAAGAGATCACAACGAAAACTCAAAACTACTTGATATCAAAACTTCAAACTAATAGAACAAGATACTACTAAAAGGATCGAACTAAATAAAGCGGTAAAGATAGGAGTGTGATGGTGATACGATACCGGGGCACCTCCCCCAAGCTTGGCAGTTGCCAAGGGGAGTGCCCATACCCATGTGATTATTTCTTCTGAGGTGTCGGAGTGGGAATTGTTGCATTTTTCTTCTCTAGCTTGCGTCTGAGGCTAAAGTTTTCCTCCCTCAGATCTTCATTCTCAAGCTCAAGTTTCATTATCTTTTTGCATAGTATTGCCTTGCTGTCCTGCAAAAAATGTGGTGGGATAGATTGGACCTTAGCGAGGCTTGACTTCTTGAACTCCACATGCATATCACCAGGTTGAGGAAGTGGATCATCCTCTTCATCGGAGCTTGTCTCCTCCTTCCTCTTTGGATCATAGTCTTCTTCTTCCTCTGTGGTCCAGCCATAATGTTCCACATCTGCATATACTTTTGGATTTGCAATATAATCAGCCACATAACTCTCTCCCTCTGAATCTTGGGACGACATCTTGTTCCGAATCTGCAACAGGAACAGCTCGAAACGAAAACAGAGGATATTTGCGTGATACGGTGGCTAAAACCTTCGGGAGTATATATAATGAATTTTTACCGACCAAAATACGTAACATACAAGAAAGCGAAGTCCGGGGGGTACACGAGGTGCCCACGAGACAGGGGGCGCGCCCTACAGGCGGCGCGCGCCCTCGTCTCTTGTGGGAGCCTCGTGTCCCTTTCTGACTACTTCTTTCTTCCTAAAATTCTTGAATAATCCAAAACTGATGAAAATTGCCATTAGAGTTGTTTTGGAGTCGGTATACTTACCGTACCACGTACCTATGCCTTTTCGGAGTCTGGAACGTTCTGGAAAGTGTCTCTTATGTACTCCTCTGGGGTTATGGTTTCAATAATTTTAGTTTCAACATTGATAGGATTACCTGAAATATAATACTTGATTCTTTGACCATTAAGCACCCTAGGATTTGTGCCTTCAAAGTTGTTAATTTTTATAGCACCGGAACGGTAGACCTCCTCGATAATGTAGGGACCTTCCCATTTTGAGAGAAGTTTTCCTGCAAAAAATCTTAGACGAGAGTTGAATAATAACACATAATCTCCTACGTTAAACTCACGCTTTTGTATCCTTTTATCATGCCAGCGTTTGACTTTTTCTTTGAAGAGCTTGGCATTCTCATAAGCTTGGGCTCTCCATTCATCAAGTGAGCTAATATCAAACAACCTCTTCTCACCAGCAAGTTTGAAGTCATAATTGAGCTCTTTAATAGCCCAATATGCTTTATGTTCAAGTTCAAGAGGTAAATGACATGCTTTTCCATAAACCATCTTATATGGAGACATACCTATAGGATTTTTGTATGCAGTTCTATAGGCCCATAATGCATCATCAAGTTTTTTGGACCAATTCTTTCTAGATCTATTCACAGTCTTTTGCTAAATTAATTTGAGCTCTCTATTGCTCAACTCTACTTGATCACTAGACTGCGGGTGATAAGGAGATGCAATTCTATGATTGACATCGTACTTAGCAAGCATCTTACAGAAAGCACCATGAATAAAGTGTGAACCACCATCAGTCATAAGATATCTAGGGACTCCAAACCTCGGATGTCGGGAATATACCCCGCGATGTAACCCGGCCGGAAGTATAACCCGGCCGGACATGGCGACTCACTAATGACCCGCCCTGGCTGGACGACACACTAAGTGACCCGCCTGATCCTGGCGACTTATGGGTGACCTGGCAAGCGGATCATAGGAGCGACAAGACCCAGGGGCCCAGGAGGCTCAAGGCAAAGAAGGCCGGCTTACGTTATGGTAGGCCGGCTTAAGAGGAAAGGCGTGAGGAATATCTTCCTTACAAAGAATTAAGACCCGGACTTGTATCCGGCTTGTAGTAGAAGATAGGCTAGTCCTAATCCTATTTGGACTCCACATGTAGCCCGCCCCTCTAACTTATATAAGGAGGGGCAGGGCACCCCAAAGAGGGACAGGTAACAAGAAACAATATCTAGGGCTAGACACAAAGGGGGAGCCGGCTTATGGGGTGACTCTCGATGAGCATAATGAGACCTAGCTTCAAACAGCATGTAGGGCTATTCCGGATGATGTTTCCCGGGGCCCGAAGCTGTCTAAATCCTCGTCGTGTGTGATGATCCGCCTAGCGTCTCTCAATTTTGCCCAACCCCTCTCAAGCTACCACATAGATGTGTTGGCCTCGCGACTAAGTCCTTGCAAGAGGACATCTGCCGTGACAATTCCACGATAGTTGGCGCCCACCGTGGGGCTTGCGCACAGTGATGATGAGTTCTTGGATGAATCTCTATAGGGATCGAGAGGCTTGTGATGCGCTGGATGAAAAAAAAGTCGCCGCAGAAGGGTACAGATCATCTCTGTGGTAAGCAGTCGGAGCAACATACAAGATTGAGATTAAAGAAATTAGGGTTTGTGTTCTGTACGCCGCCGCCGACGCAAGACAATCCATCCAAACCGACGAGAGATTGGATTCGCCTAGTCCTGCAAGCCGTCAAGTCACAGTTTCCATCGAAGACGGATAAAAGGTTTCTACTGTCCGATCCGCCAAGTTGCTGTGGTTGGATTGCAGGTTCAAGTCCCAAGTCTGTTTACTACTACTGCGAGTTCACGTGGATACAAAGATAAATCAAGTGGAGATTAAAACGAGTACCAGTACTGCTATAAGTACCGGCCAATTACATGCGGAGATCGACGGAGGACTAGCAGGCAATAATTGAATAGAATATCTGTCTCAATCCTGGGGAGAACCGCGACCGGATAAATTATAAAGTCTAGAAGCTAATCCAAAAGCTAAAAGACGTTCTCATTAACCATCATACTAGTGCTTGATGAGCACAAGGATTAAAGCTGCATTATTTAAAAGAGCACTACCGTGTTCAAATCGGAGTTCTACTTCCCACGGGTAGGCAATGGTCATGGCAGGCGCTTGGATAAAAAAAACAAGGGGAGTCCACGGTCCAGAGATAAACATGGACGGGGACTCATCCAACCGACCACGACCCGGACTCTGCATGGCTGCTAACGCAACACGGCTTCTGCTGTGGTTCTGCTGAGCTTCGACGGTCCGACCTACGCTTTGTTTCTCCTGTGAGCCGCCCCAACCGCTGAGTGGCTGCACTTGCTGATGTTGCCACCGCAATGGTCAACGGCCGCCGCCGCCTTAACATGCAGCCGGCTTATGTTGTCTCCGGAGGCGGGCTGACCCGCCTCGTCTCTGCTTAGAGCCCCTTGCTGCGTGATGAACCGCTTCCGCTATGACCAGCGTTGAGTCGCTGCCGCTGAGTCGCCCCGGCCTGGCGCTGCTTCCGAGCCATCTCACTCATTTTAGCCGGCCGGCCGCTTGACCCGCCTCCGTCGTCCGCGCAAGCTCACCGCTGCAGCAACAAGCTGGACTCACTTCTGTTGTGAGCCGCCTGCCGTCTCACTTCAAGTCACCGCCCACGACCACCATCACGGTGCTCGCTTTGTCCCTGCTATCCACTACAGCAATCCGCTGCTGTCATCCGAAGCCGCGCTGTCTGCACGCCTCTGCTGTGCCTTGCTGCTACCTTTGACGCGTAACTGCAGCCTTGCCAAGTCGCTGTTGTAGTCTCGTTTGGTCTGGGACGCACAGTTTAAAAAAAATTGCGGCTGCATGTGATCGCGCTGTCCGCCAAGTCTCCACAAGTACTCTGACAGAATATCCAGGAGCTGTCGTCGTTCCGTGTGTACTGGTACTCCCATCAAGCAAGGCAGTCCAAGATCAGTATAATATTGGCGGAGACCAGATACGCAACAAGCTTCGACGACAGCCAGATTAACCAAAGCATGATGATGTGTCATTAATTCGTGGGGGGAATCAAACCGTTCATGTACACAAATTCCTATGCCAACTATTACATCAAAGTTGGTCTACCAAAAAGAAATTATGACCTGGACAAGTCCGGCGACGTGCGTAGTACTGATCATCGGTCGTCCGAGCAAATCAGTTTATATCCATCTGAGTTTGTTTTATTAAACATATTGTTTTCATCACAAAACAATTACTTTGGTCTGTATATTTATGTGCAGCAAAGGTGGTGCCATATTGTGCCTATGAAGTCTACGTCAGCATCATCACGCACCGGCGTCTACGCCTACTTACTGATGGAATAGGTGTGTGCAAATCGCCGCCCGTGCATCTTAATTTACGTCAACCCGCCGGAGTCGCGTTGAGCCGCCCTTGCTGTTTTGAGCCGCCGGGGTATATTAAGTCGCTGGTCTGCCTGAGCCACCGGAATTATGTTAAGTCGCCGGTCTGCCTAAGCCGCCGGAATTATGTTAAGTCGCCGGTCTTCCTGAGCCACCGGAACTATATTGAGTCGCTGGTCTGCCTGAGCCACCTCTGTCGCGATAAACGGATCATCCTCGTCCAAACAAATCAGGTGATATCCATCTAAGTTTGTTTTATTATCACATGTTGTTGTTGTCAAAAACAAGTTTATCTTTGCCTTGGTCTGCAATATTGTTTATGCAGGGCAATTATTTATGAGAAAAAGTGATATTATACCGTGGAGGTGGAGGTATGCCAACATCTTTTGGCACAGGTGGTCGTCGTTACTCAACGGACTTCTGCACCGGCTTACAATGCCGTGGCCGTCTCTCGCGACCACGCCGGCTTACAACACCGTGGCCGTCTCTCGCGACCACGCCGGCTTACAACAAGGAGGACAACTTGCCCGTCCGCACCGGCTTACAACACCACGGTTGATTCATCAGTCTGTGCCGCCTCAGATGTGGCGGTCGTCTTTATCGTCTGTCTTTTGTGGCCTGGTCTACATCAACACATCGGGCCACACATGTCTGCATGAGTTGTTTATTGAGTATGAGCAAGTCACTATTTGGGAAGCCCGGTTTTTTTCCAACAAATTGGAGGCAAATTATCATGTATTATCAGCCGTCGTCTGCACTGGATGGCTCACTGGGCAGGCGCACAAGTCGCTGCCACTATGTTTTGGTTAACTTCAAACAGCCAGTTGGAAGGAACCATTGGCCGAGTTGCTGACATGGCTCATACGGGATCATTTATAACCCGCCACAGTCACCTCAACCTTCTGTGGATTCATATCACGTTATCAACGCCAATGATATACGCCTTCTGCTATGGTCAAATATGGAGAATCTCAAGCCAGCTCTTCTAGTCATCTTGAGACTCGGGGGCTACAATGGTATGGCTCGGCAAAATTAGCCGGTTTCAATGAATTCAAGAACTCTGGGTCTTTGAAGGGAAGATAACCCGGCCCTAGAGGCTACTGGTTTATTGGCAAATATTTAAAAGTCGTCAGGAAAATTTCCGGCTCGAAATGAAGATTCCGGTTTAAAATACAGCTCAAGAGACATCTCTCTCCCGCAAAGCTTTGAAGCTCTCAAAACCGGTTCAACATCCGGCTCAAGGTAAATTTGTCCCTTACAAAGCTTTGAGGATCTCAATATCCGGTTTAAGAATTTCCGGTTCAAAAAGAATTAATCTCTCACAAGTTCGAGATCTCAGACAAACTAACGGTTACCAAAGAGAACTTGCTGTCATGATGCACGGTTCAAAACATGGGTATCCTGCCTTACTGTTTATCTTATATGGTCACTTGGGGGCTTCCTGTTCAAACATAGGTCGTATTCGAACCAAAGAGAACATAGCTGTCGATACCCTTTTGATTAGCAAACTGCTGAACCTACTTGGGGGCTTCTTGATCGTATCCGAATCATAGCTCAACTCCTTTGGGAATCGACGTGGATCGTATTCGAATCAGCGTCGCTAAACAACTCTTAAGGTCACTTGGGGGCTTCCTGTTCAAACATGGGTCGTATTCGAACCAAAGAGAACATAATTGTCGATACCCACTTTGATCAGCATCGCCAGCACCACTGGGGGCTATATGGTCGTATTCGAATCTTAGCTTAACCCCTTTGGAACGGTTTACTGATCGTATTCGAATCAGAAGCCTCAAAAATTTTATGTATTTTTATACAATCGCAAGTATTTGAGTTGTCACAAATATCATATGTGTCGGCTCTTACAGAGTTGAGTTATCAACTTCACTGTCCGGGTCATATAAACCGGCGGTATCATTCAAAGGATCATAGGGATCTTGTGATCTACTTGTGTGCAGGATAAGACTATATTTGGGTGGTTACCCGCCCTGGCTTTTGATATTAAGTCGCCAGGGCATATGTTGTTTAAACTCTGTGCAGGATCTACAGAGCTATGGCTTACATAAATTATCAAGTTCAAGCCCATCATCAAAGATTGAAATTGATTTCCCAAAAGGGTTATTAATTCTTGATTTTCTCAAAGGCTATACTCCACCTGGTTACAATGAATGCGCATCAGCCAAGAGCCGCCAAGTATTTAAACTCCGGATTTACTTATCAACCGATGAGGTATTCAAATCTTTAATAGCCAAAATTGGCTGGATTTTCATGATGATATTGAATGATTGAGGTTTTCATACCGGATTATATTGTTCAAATCTTAAATACCCAACATGGCTGGATTTCTATTGTGATTATCAATAACCAGTGTTATGATTGAGGTTTTCAAAGTCGCTTCAGCGCAATGGCTATTATTTTATCAATGGATATGATTTATTCTACAATGAAAGGAATAGTCCCGAGTCGCTGCAGGCTTACAACCCGGCACTTGAGGGCTACATTATTCAAATTGAGATTACATCGAATATACAAGTCCCATGTCACTGCCAGCATGCACCATGGTACTTGGGGGCTAATGCAAAGTCAATTTTTGCTCAACTTATTGAAGACCCGACTCATCACATTTTAAATGAGCCGGCCCTTGGGGGCTACATATGTGGAATATTTAGTTTATGACTAATGATTGAGATGAATAACCCAGATTTCTTCAAGGTTGCAACACTTATATTGAAGCAAGTCTTAAGTTATCACTATGTTCTCCTATTAAGACTTGGGGGCTACAGGTATTATGCATATAAAGAAGGAACATCTTCAAATTCTCAGCTTTGAGTAAATTAGGAAGATCAATTACATGACCCGGTGTCAACAACAATTATGGCTCGACATCATCAGTCTTTTATAACCAGGTGATTTTGGAAATTATAACTCGGATCTACATCTTTAAGCCGGTTGAAAATCAGATGAGTATTTCAAGACCTATATTTTTCAAGCCGGCGCTTCAGAAGCCTACTCAAATGGATTATTTGTTTACAATATTTCTTCTACAAGCAAAATGATTGTGAAGCTGGTCTATTGACCCGGATTTTCTAGAAGAAGGAAATGATAAGGAATTAAGGATGTTCAGGTGCTGGTTTACAAGAATTATTAACCCGGAGCACAACCTGTCAAATTTGTTCTTGTGTTTATTTTGTAGTATAAGTTTACCATGGATAAATCCAAGTTAAACTTGGGGGCTAATGTCGGGGATACCCCGCGGTTTAACCCGGCCGGAAGTATAACCCGGCCGGACATGGCGACTCACTAATGACCCGCCCTGGCTGGACGACACATTAAGTGACCCGCCTGATCCTGGCGACTTATGGGTGACCTGGCAAGCGAATCAGAGGAGCGACAAGACCCAAGGGCCCAGGAGGCTCGAGGCCCAGAAGGCCGGCTTACGTTATGGTAGGCCGGCTTAAGAGGAAAGGCGTGAGGAATATCTTCCTTACAAGGAATCAAGACCCGGACTTGTATCCGGCTTGTAGTAGAAGATAGGCTAGTCCTAATCCTATTTGGACTCCACATGTAACCCGCCCCTCTAACTTATATAAGGAGGGGCAGGGCACCCCAAAGAGGGACAGGTAACAAGAAACAATATCTAGGGCTAGACACAAAGGGGGAGCCGGCTTATGCGGCGACTCTCGATGAGCATAATGAGACCTAGCTTCAAACAGCATGTAGGGCTATTCCGATGATGTTTCCTGGGGCCCGAAGCTATCTAAATCCTCGTCGTGTGTGATGATCCGCCTAGCTTCTCTCAATTTCGCCCAACCCCTCTCAAGCTACCACATAGATGCGTTGGCCTCACGACTAAGTCCTTGCAAGAGGACATCTGCCGTGACAATTCCACGACATCGGAAAAATAACTTCTTTAAGCATTTTAATAGAAGTGTTATGATCAGCACTACTAGTTGGAATAGCTTCTACCCACTTAGTAACGTAATCAACAGCAACTAAGATATGTGTATAACCATTGGAGGCAGGAAAAGGTCCCATATAATCAAAGCCCCAAACATCAAACGGTTCGATAACTAGAGAATAATTCATAGGCATTTCTTGACGTCTACTGATGTTACCTATTCTTTGGCATTCATCACAAGATACGAAAAACTTACGAGCATCTTTGAAAAGAGTAGGCCAATAAAAACCGGATTGTAGTACCTTGTATGCAGTTCTATCTCCAGCGTGGTGTCCTCCATAGGATTCAGAGTGACACTTGCGTAGGATTTGTTCCTGTTCATGCTCAGGCACACAACGTCTAATAATACCATTTACTCCTTCTTTATAAAGGTGTGGATCATCCCAGAAGTAATGTCTTAAATCATAAAAGAAAATTTTCTTTTGCTGGTATGTGAAACTAGGCGGTATATATTTAGCAACAATGTAATTAGCATAGTCAGCATACCAAGGAGCAGTACGAGAAGCATTGACAACCGCTAATTGTTCATCAGGAAAGCTATCATTAATAGGCAGTGGGTCATCAAGAACATTCTCTAACCTAGACAAGTTGTCTGCAACGGGGTTCTCAGCTCCCTTTCTATCAATAATATGCAAGTCAAATTCTTGGAGCAAGAGAACCCATCTAATGAGTCTAGGCTTAGCATCTTTCTTTTCCATAAGATATTTAATAGCAGCATGATCAGTGTGAATAGTAACTTTGGAATCAACAATATAAGGTCTAAAGTTATCGCATGCAAACACAACTGCTAAGAATTCTTTTTTAGTGGTAGCATAATTTCTCTGGGCAGTATCAAGAGTCTTACTAGTATAATGGATAACATTCAATTTCCTATCGACTCTTTGCCCTAAAACAACACCTACAGCATAATCACTAGCATCACACATAATTTCAAAAGGTAAATTCCAATCAGGTGGCTGAACAATAGGTGTTGTGATCAAAGCTTTCTTAAGTGTTTCAAATGCGTCTACGCAATCATCATCAAAGACAAAAGGAATATCTTTTTGCAATAAATTAGTCAGAGGCCTAGAGATTTTAGAAAAGTCCTTAATGAACCTCCTATAAAAACCGGCATGACCAAGGAAACTTCTTATACCTTTTATGTCCTTGGGACATGGCATCTTTTCAATAGCATCAACTTTGGCTTTATCAACTTCAATACCCCTCTCAGAGATCTTGTGCCCCAAGACAATGCCTTCATTAACCATAAAGTGACACTTTTCCCAATTCAAGACGAGACTAGTGTCTTCGCATCTCTGCAAAACTCGATCAAGGTTGCTCAAACAATCATCAAAAGAGGATCCATAGACGGAGAAGTCATCCATGAATACCTCACAAATCTTTTCACAAAAATCGGAAAATATAGCCATCATGCATCTTTGAAAGGTAGTAGGTGCATTACATAAACCAAAAGGCATACGTCTATAAGCAAAAGTACCAAAAGGGAAAGTAAAAGTAGTTTTAGATTGACCCCCCACTGACACAGGTATTTGAGAGAAACCAGAATAACCATCTAGAAAACAAAAATGTGTGTGTTTGGATAGCCTTTCTAGCATTTGATCAATAAAAGGTAAAGGATAATGATCTTTCTTAGTAGCTTTATTTAACTTACGGAAATCAATTACCATCCTATAACCTGTAATAATTGTTTGCGGGATCAATTCATCTTTATCATTAGGAACAACGGTAATACCTTCCTTTTTAGGGACACAATGGACAGGGCTTACCCATTCACTATCAGCAATGGGATAAATAATACCTGCCTCAAGGAGTTTTAGAATCTCCTTTCTTACCACTTCCTTCATTTTGGGGTTTAATCGTCTTTGAGGATCTCTAACAGGTTTGGCATCTTTCTCCACTGAAATTTTATGTTGACATAATGTGGGACTAATGCCCTTAAGATCATCCAGAGTATGTCCAATAGCAGCTCGGTGCTTCTTCAGAGTTTTCAATAATCTTTCTTCTTCTTTCTCTGAAAGGATAGCACTAATAATAACATGATATATTTCTTTTTCATCAAGATAAGCATACTTGAGATTATCAGGTAAGGGTTTGAGTTCAAACACGGGATCACCCTTGGGTGGAGGGGGATCCCCAAGAATTTCAACGGGAAGATTATGTTTTAGCATAGGTTCTTGTTTAAGGAACACTTCATCTATTTCTTCCCTTTCCTTCATAAACATATCGTTTTCATGGTCTAGCAAATATTGTTCTAACGGATCAGTTGGAGGAACAGCAATAGAAGCAAGACCAATAATCTCATCCTTACTAGATGGTTCCTTTTCATGAGGTTGTCTACTAAACTTAGCGAAATTAAACTCATGAGACATAACATCTATACCAATAGTGACAATATTCTTTTCACAATCAATCTTAGCACTAGCAGTATGCAAGAAAGGTCTACCAAAAATAATGGGACAAAAATTATCTTGTGGGGAAGCAAGAACAAGAAAATCAGCAGGGTATTTAATCTTTCCACACAAGACTTCAACATCTCTAACAATCCCAATAGGTTTAATGGTGTCCCTATTAGCAAGCTTAATAGTAGCATCAATGTCTTCTAATTCAATAGGTGCAATATCATGCATAATTTCTTTATAAAGATTGTAAGGTATATCATTAGCACTAGCACCCATATCACATAAGCCATGATAACAATGATCTCCTATTTTAACAGAAATAACAGGCGTGCCTACAATAGGTCTACGTGTCTTAGTATCGGGTCTAGCAATATTAGCAGTTTCACCCACGAAAGAAATAACATGACCATGTAAGTCTTCATCCAGGAGATCTTTAATCATAGCAATACTAGGTTCAACATTAATTTGCTCAGGAGGTGTATAAGTCCTAGTATTACTCTTACGAACAACAGTCGAAGCTTTAACATGATCTTTTATCCTAATAGGAAAAGGAGGTTTTTCAACATAAGTAGTAGAAATAATAGGATCACTATATGTAATAGTCTTTTCTTCGACTGTAATAGGTGCAACTACTTTCACTTCAACAGGAGGATTATATTTAAACCACTTCCCTTTAGGGAGATCAACATGAGCAGCAAAAGTTTCACAAAAAGTAGCTACTATCTCAGAGTCAAGTCCATACTTAGAGCTAAATCCACGGAAAGCATCGGTATCCATAAAAGATTTAACACAATCAAACTTAGGTGTCATACCTGACTCCTTACCATCGTCGGAACCCCAATCTTCAGAGTTGCGTTTAATTCTTTCCAATAAGTCCCATTTGAAATCAATAGTCTTCAGCATATAGGAACCAGTACAGGACGTATCGAGCAGGTTGCGATTATCAAGCGAAAGCCGAGCATAAAAATTCTGAATAATCATTTCCCGAGAGAGCTCATGATTCGGGCATGAATATAACATTGACTTAAGCCTCCCCCAAGCTTGAGCGATGCTTTCTCCTTCACGAGGCCAGGAATTATATATGTAATTACGATCACGATGAATAAGATGCATAGGATAGAACTTCTGGTGAAATTCCAATTTCAATTGCTTATAGTTCCAAGATCTCGTATCATCACATAGCCTATACCATGTAATTGCATCTCCCTTCAAAGATAAAGGGAAGACCTTCCTTTTGACAACATCATCGGGAATACCTGCAAGCTTAAATAATCCACAAACTTCATCCACAAAGATAAGGTGTAAGTCGGGATGCAAAGTTCCGTCTCCTACAAAAGGATTAGCTAGCAGTTTTTCTACCATACCCGAAGGAATCTCAAAGTGAATATTTTCATAAGGTTCAGTAGGTTGAGGAACATATATTTTCTCCTCTGGTTGGGGTGAAGATACCCCAAACAAGCCACTCAAAGGATTAGTTTCCATAGTGACAAGTAGCAGAAAATTTCAGCACACTATATAAATGTTTACTTACCAAGTTCCACTCACCAAGAGCGCTACGCTCCCTGGCAACGGCGCCAGAAAAGAGTCTTGATGACCCACAAGTATAGGGTATCTATCTAGTCCTTTCGATAAGTAAGAGTGTCGAACCCAACAAGGAGCAGAAGGAAATGACAAGCGGTTTTCAGTAAGGTTTTCTCTGCAAGCACTGAAATAGTAGGTGATAGATAGTTTTGTGATAAGATAAATAGTAACGAGCAAAAGTAAATAAAGTAAATAAGGTGCAGCAAGGTGGCCCAATCCTTTGTGTATCAAACGATAAGCCTGGACAAATTCTAATAATAATGAAGGAGCTCCCGAGGACACATTGGGAATTATCGTCAAGCTAGTTTCATCACGTTCATAAGATTCGCGTTCGTTACTTTGATAATTTGATATGTGGGTGGACCGACACTTGGGTACTGCCCTAACTTGGACAAGCATCCCACTTATGATTAACCCCTATTGCAAGCATCCGCAACTACAAAAACGAGTATTAAGGTAAACCTAACCACAACATTAAACATATGGATCCATATCAACCCCTAACGAAGCAATGCATAAACTAGGGTTTAAGCTTCTGTCACTCTAGCAACCCATCATCTACTTATTACTTCCCTATGCCTTCCTCTAGGCCCAAATAATGGTGAAGTGTCATGTAGTCGACGTTCACATAACACCACTAGAGGAAAGACAACATACATCTCATCAAAATATCGAACGAATACCAAATTCACATGACTACTAATAGCAAGACTTCACCCATGTCCTCAGGAACTAAAGTAACTACTCACAAAGCATAATCATGTTCATAATCAAAGGTGTAATAATATGCATTAAGGATCTGAACATATAATCTTCCACCAAGTAAACCAATAAGTATCAACTACAAGGAGTAATCAACACTACTAGTAACCCACAGGTACCAATTTGTGGTTTTGGATACAAGATTGGATACAAGAGATGAACTAGGGTTTGAGAGGAGATGGTGCTGGTGAAGATGTTGATGGAGATTGACCCCCTCCCGATGAGAGGATTGTTGGTGATGACATTGGTGATGATTTCCCCCTCCCAGAGGGAAGTGTCCCCGGCAGAACAGCTCTGCCAGAGCCCTAGATTGATTCCGCCAAGGTTCCGCCTCGTGGCGGCGGAGTTTCGTCCCGTAAGCCTGCCCACGAATTTTTCCAGGACAAAACCCTTCATATAACAGAAGATAGTCGTCGGAAGCCCACCAGGGGGCCCAGGAGATAGGGGGGCGCGCCCTATAGGGGGGGCGCCCCCTGTCTCCTGGACAGGGTGTGGGCCCCCTGGCCTATTTCTTTCGCTCATAAATTCTTAATAAATCCAAAAAGTGGTTTCATGGAGTTTCAGGACTTTTGGAGTTGTGCAGAATAGGTTTCCAACATTTGCTCCTTTTTCAGCCAGAATTCCAGCTGCCGGCATTCCCCCTCTTCATGGTAAACCTTGTAAAATAAGAGAGAATAGCCATAAGTATTGAGATATAATGTGTAATAACAGCCCATAATGCAATAAATATTGATATAAAAGCATGATGCAAAATGGATGTATCACCCCGCTGTCGTGTCCGGACGGCTACCGCGATGGTGCCGGAGGCGCGGGCCTCCCGCACGACGGCGGTGGAGGTGGTTCCCTCCCGCTCGGCCTTGGTGCTGCTGCTCCCGTCACTTGGATCTTCTCTCCATTCTTTTTGGCCTCGTGGTGGTGCTCGCAGCGAGATGGCATTGGTGGTGGCGCAACCGTGAGGGCGCATGGTGTTGGGCTGTGGTTTTGGCTGGTCGGCTCCGGTTGGCCGATGGGGTTTGGCGTGCGGGAGAAATCCTTGCCGGTTCGTCCGACTCCGATGCGGTGACACCGGCGGGTGCCACTATCCCTTCTTTGGACGGTGTTGGTAGTAGCTATTCCCCACCTCCCTCCACATACTGGGGAAACCCTAGTACTTGTCCGAGCAGTAGCGTCGTCGGCGTCGCATCCCTTCTTGGAAGTGCTGCTTAGTTCGCGGTAGATCGGAGCCTCGGGCTGTGGTGATTTGTTTCCGAAGGGCGCCGCGGTCGCGGGTCTTCAGCGCTTTGTTGAGGTGTCGCTGTTGGCATTTATTTCTTCTTCTTCTTTTTGGGCTTGCTGTGCTACTCGCCCTAGCATTGTGATGTGTACAATGGTGGTTTGATTTGGAATACAAAGCGGGTGGAAACCCTTTTTCGGTAAGAGAACGGAGACAGACATTGATGTCCCTGGTGTGAAGTTTCCGCCAGTTTGTGAAGACGCATTGCCACAGATAACATATCAGGGCGCTTGTCGGTTTCCATGGCCAAACATTCACCTGCTAGATTTCCAATCTCTTTGATAGTCTTCATGTCAATTCGGTTTGCAATTTCAGGATCAACGTTGATTGATACGCTGAACATTCACCTGTTCTCGTCGCAGTCACTCAGCTTCGTCAACAACATTCACACGACGCTGATCAATGCGCAGAAGGGCAACCAATCGGTGTCCTCCTTCTTCGCCGCCATGAGGGGGCCCGCTGATGAGCTCGCCGCGGCGGGAAAATCGATCCAGGAAGACGAACTCATATCCTACATCATCCACGGGCTGGACCAAGATTACCAGCCCCTCGTCTCTGCTCTGGACGCTCGCATCACTCCGGTAACACTTGACGAGCTTTTTGCCATGCTTAGCAATTTTGATCAGCGCATGGCGCAGTACCATGGCTCCGGTGATGGCTTCAAGTCCTCGGCGAACTCCGTCTCCAGAGGCCGCAGTAGCGGCTCTCGCTCCCGTGCCTCCTCGCATGCCAAAGGGAGGTTTGGATCCGGCGGCGGCGGCTACTCCAACAACACTCGCGGCGGCAGACGCTCCGGCAGCTCAAAAGGGCGCCGTGGTTGTCGGCTCCAACAGATCGCGCCCGGACTTGCCTCGCTGCCAAATTTGTGGCAAGCCCGGTCACACAGCGAAGGATTGTTGGTACCGTTACGAAGAGGATGACGGTAACTCCTCGCAAGACAAAGAAAAAGTTGTTGCTGCTGCCGATGGTTCCTACGGGATCGACACGAACTGGTACGTCGATAGTGGAGCCACCAACCACATCACCAACGAACTCGAGAAGGTCACCATGAAGGAGAAATATCGTGGCAAAGATCAAATCCACACGGCTAGTGGTGAAGGTATGGGCATATGTCACATTGGTCATTCAATTTTTAATACCCCTAAACGCAAAATACACCTCAAAAGAATTTTGCATGTTCCTAGTGCCCACAAAAATCTTCTATTTGTTCATAGAATTGCTATTGACAACCATGTCTTTCTTGAGTTTCATCTTTATTTCTTTTTGATTAAGGATCAGGCCACGAAGAAAGTTCTCTATCGAGGTAGATGTGTTCGAGGGATCTACTCATTGATTCCGGAGTTTAGAAGATTCAATAGACAAGCTTGTGGTGCTACCAAGCTTTCGTCCACACGATGGCACGATCGTTTAGGACATGCCTCTTTTTCTTTAGTTGAAAAATTACTTAGGAAAAATAAGCCCCCGTTTGTTGGTGAGCGCAATACTGAAACTATTTGTGATTCATGTCAGTGTGCTAAAAGTCATCAACTACCACATCCCATGTCCACTAGTGTCTCCACTAAGTCGTTGCAATTGATCTTTTCTGATGTATGGGGCCCTGCTCCCTCTTCTATTGGCAGACACACATATTATGTGAGTTTCATAGATGACTATAGCAAGTTCTCATGGATTTATCTTCTTAAGAAGAGGTCCGATGTGTTTCAAGTCTTTAAAAACTTTCAAGCACTTGTTGAAATAAAGTTTGACAGAAAAATTATAGTTGTCCAATCCGATTGGGGAGGGGAATACGAGAAACTCAATTCCTTCTTCCAAAGCATAGGCATATCTCACCATGTATCATGCCCCCATGCTCACCAACAAAACGGGTCAACCGAACGCAAACATAGGCACATCGTTGAGGTCGGTTTGGCACTCCTAACAGGAGCCTCTATGCCTCTCAAATTTTGGGACAAGGTGTTTCTTACAGCTATCCACATCATCAACATGTTACCTAGCCGTGTCATTAACAATGAAACACCTATTGAACGCCTTCTCCATGTCAAACCAGACTACTCATCGCTCAGTGTCTTTGGTTGTGCTTGTTGGCCAAATCTCCATCCTTACAACAATCGCAAACTCATGTTTAGATCAAAACAATGTGCTTTTCTTGGCTACAGTGCCCAGCACAAAGGTGTAAAGTGCCTTGACATCTCCACCGGCAGGGTGTGTATTTCATGCGATGTTGTTTTTGATGAGATAAAGTTTCCGTTTTCTGATCTTCATCCTAACGCTGGTGCACTACTTCGCAAGGAAATCTTGCTCCTACCACCTCATCTCTCTAGATATGATCAAGGGGGTGTTACAAATTGTGATGATCATATGTTGACTAACCCTACTAATCCTCTCCACGAGTCTTGTGATGATGCAGAAAACAATGAAGAAAACAACGGTGTCAAAATTGCAGAGAATAATGAAGAAAATGCAGCAGTAGGCCATTATTTCATGTGTCCTGGCTCGGGGGACAGATCTTCCTCGGGATCGGGTCAGGTGTTGCAGCTGCATAGTAGATCAGCTTCAGGATCCGTGCCTGGCAGTGAATCTGCCACGCCAGCCACGCCGGGCGCAAGTGGGCACATGGGTGAGTCAGCGCCAGCCAGGCGGCAGAGCCAGGCGAGCCACAACGCCTCCCCTCGCGCAAGCGAATCCGCGCCCGACAGGCAGCAAGCCGGTACTGGCCCGAGCCGTATCCAGCCAGGCGCCCAACTACACGTGTACGCATGGCGCGCCACGACTCGCCAGGCGGATGCGGGGGCCGATTCCGCCGACCTGGGGCCCATGCAATCATTGGGCCATGATGATGCGCCCAGGCCCAGATCTTCTGTGGCCAATCCGTCGCTCGCACCACGGTCTACGACCACAGAAAATCCGGCCACGACATCACCCGCTGACGCTGTGGGTTCTGGAGCCCTGCGCAGATCCTCCTCGGGATCAGGAAAGGATCAACCAGATCCAGACTTGGGATTTTCTGTGCTGGAGCCTTTTGCAGAAATCCATGTTGCTACTCCGTGTCGAACACGACTACAACAAGGGGTAATTAAACCTATTGATTATAAACATGTTGCAAAATATGGGCGGGTGTGTTTTACAGGTGAACCAGGGGAACCCAATACTCTTGAAGAAGCTTTGGGTGATGCACGTTGGAGAAAAGCAATGCAAGATGAAATGATGGCACTTAAGAAAAACAAAACATGGCACTTGGTTCCTTCACAATGAGGTAAAAATCTTATTGACTGTAAGTGGGTCTTTACGATAAAAAGAAAAGCTGATGGAACCATTGACCGTTACAAAGCCAGACTTGTCGCAAAGGGCTTTAAACAACGGTATGGCATTGACTATGAGGACACGTTTAGTCCAGTTGTAAAAGCTGCTGCTATTCGTCTTGTTTTGTCCATTGTTGTGTCCAGGGGATGGAGTCTACGTCAGCTAGATGTATAGAACGTGTTTCTTCATAGTGTTCTGGAAGAAGAGATCTACATGAAACAACCACCTAGGTTTGAAAATGCACGTGCACCACTTCATGTGTGCAAGCTTGGCAAAGCATTGTATGGGCTGAAGCAGGCCCCAAGAGCATGGTATTCTCGTCTCAGTAAGAAGATGCAAGCACTTGGTTTTGTTCCTTCAAAGTCTGACACCTCATTGTTCATTTACAACAAGTCAAGTGTATCCATTTTTGTTCTCATATATGTTGATAATATAATTGTGTCAAGCTCATATGATGAAGAAATAACAACACCGTTGAAGGATTTGAGTGCAGAATTTGCTCTTAAGGATCTAGGAGATCTACATTATTTTCTTGGTATTGAGGTCAAGCAACACAAGGATGGTCTTCATCTCTCTCAAGAAAAGTATGCTACAGACTTAGTAAAAAAGGCTGGTTTGCAAAGTTGTAAGTCTTCACCTACTCCTTTATCTAGCACAGAAAAGTTGTCTCTTACTGAAGGAGAGCTTCTGAGTTCAGAAAATAGTACAAAATACAGGAACTTGGTAGCTACACTTCAATACTTGACACTAACCAGACCAGATATCTCCTTTGTTGTTAAAAAAGTATGTCAGTTTCTTCATGCACCTACCACTGTTCATATGACTGCTGCAAAACGTATAATAAGATATGTGAAAAATACATTGAGCATTGGCCTAAATTTCAGCAAGTCATCCTCTAAACTTATCAGTGCCTTCTCTGACTCAGACTGGGCTGGGTGTCTAGATGACAGACGCTCAACTGGTGGCTTTGCAGTATTTTTTGGGCCTAATTTGATATCTTGGAGTGCAAGAAAGCAAGCCACAGTTTCAAGATCTAGTACAGAGGCAGAATACAAAGCATTGGCAAATGCAACAGCAGAGATCATATGGGTACAGTCAATCTTAAAGGAACTAGGTATGAAAAGCACTAGAGCTCCATGTTTATGGTGTGATAATCTAGGTGCTACCTATTTATCAGCAAATCCAGTTTTTCATGCAAGAACTAAACATATTGAGATAGACTTTCACTTTGTTCGAGAAAGAGTTGCAAATAAACTTTTGGATATTCGGTTTATTCACTCTCAAGACCAAGTTGCAGGTGGTTTTACCAAAGCTCTTCCCACAAGAAGTTTTGAAGACTTCAAGCATAATCTCAACTTGATGAAGTTGTGATTAAGGGAGTGAGCTAAATGTGATATAACGTTGTATATGCACCTACGTACGTCTGAAGGAGATCATTGGTATAACCGAAGGAGGAGGAATTAGGCTAGATACTCATGTAATCTTTATCTTCTCATCTCTTGTATTCTTCTCCTCCAAGATGTATCTCCTGAACTACTTGTACGAATATTTTGGCTTGCACCCCGACTATATAACACGAAGCACGTCGGACAGGAAGGCTAAGACGTTTACCGCAAGTCGCACAAACTACTCTCGTCTACCCAATAATTAAAATTGAGACACATTCTTTCTGTACTTTTCAAATGCATAACAATTCCAATAAGTTACCTATTATTCAATAACAATTAGTCATGCCATATCACTCATTTGTTCCTCTAATTTCCAGTGGTGAGTTTTTCCTTATAACAAACCTTCATGTTGACTTATGATTTAACTCTACTAGGACTGGAGGCCTCGCCGCGGCCCTTTTGCCCCTCACTCGCTGATAACCCACAAGTGTAGGGGATCGCAACAGCTTTCGAGGGTGAAGTACAACCCAAATTTATTGATTTGACACAAGGGGAGCCAAAGAATATTCTTGAGTATTAGCAGTTGAGTTGTCAATTCAACCACACCTGGATAACTTAGTATCTGCAGCAAGGTATTTAGTAGCAAAGTAGTATGATAATAATGGTAACAATAGCAACAGTGAAGATAAATGTTTTTGGGTTTTTGTAGTAGTTGTAACAGTAGCAACGGAAAAGTAAATAAGCGAAGATCAATATATGAAAAGCTCGTAGGCAATGGGTCAGTGATGGATAATTATGCCGGATGCGATTCCTCATGCAATAGTTATAACATAGGGTGATATAGAACTAGCTCCAATTCATCAATGTAATGTAGGCATGTATTCCGTAAATAGTCATACGTGCTTATGGAAAAGAACTTGCATGACATCTTTTGTCCTACCCTCCCGTGGCAGCGGGGTCCTAGTGGAAACTAAGGGATATTAAGGCCTCCTTTTAACAGAGAACCGGACCAAAGCATTAACACATAGTGAATACATGAACTCCTCAAATTATGGTCATCACCGAGAAGTATCTCGATTATTGTCACTTCGGGGTTGTCGGATCATAACACATAATAGGTGAATATAGACTTGCAAGATAGGATCAACAACACACATATATTCATGAAAACATAATAGGTTCAGATCTGAAATCATGGCACTTGGGCCTTAGTGACAAGCATTAAGCATAGCAAAGTCATAGCAACATCAATCTCAGAACATAGTGGATACTAGGGATCAAACCCTAACAAAATTAACTTGATTACATGGTAAATCTCATCCAACCCATCACCGTCCAGCAAGCCTACGATGGAATTACTCACGCATGGCGGTGAGCATCATGAAATTGGTGATGGAGGATGGTTGATGATGACGACGGCGACAAATCCCCCTCCCTGGAGCCCTGAATGGACTCCAGATCAGCCCTCCCGAGAGAGATTAGGGCTTGGCGGTGGCTCAGTGTCGTAAAACGCGATGAAACTTTATCTCTGATTTTTTTCTCCCCGAGACGGAATATATGGAGTTGGAGTTGAGGTCGGAGGAGGTCCAGGGGGCCTACGAGATAGGAGGCCGCGCCCTAGGGGGGGGCGCCCCCTGTCTTGTGGACAGGCTGTGGGCCCCTGGCATTAATTCTTTCGCCAAAAATTCTTATTAATTCCAAAAAGTGCCTCCATGGATTTCGAGGACATTCCGAGAACTTTTCTTTTCTACACATAAAACAACATCATGGTAGTTCTACTGAAAACAACGTCAGTCTGGGTTATTTTCATTCAAATCATGCAAGTTAGAGTCCAAAACAAGGGCAAAAGTGTTTGGAAAAGTAGATACGTTGGAGACGTATCAACTCCCCCAAGCTTAGACCTTTGCTTGTCCTCAAGCAATTCAGTTGATAAACTGAAAGTGATAAAGAAAAACTTTTACAAATTATGTTTGCTCTTGTTGTTGTAAACATGAAAAGCCAGCATTCAAGTTTCAGCAAATATTATGAACTAACCATACTCGCAATAACACTTAGCTCTCACAATTACTCATATCAATAGCATAATCAGCTAGCGATCCATAATAATAAAACTCAGATGACAACACTTTCTCAAAATAATCATAACATGATATAACAAAATGGTATCTCGCTAGCCCTTTCTGAGACCGCAAAACATAAATGCAGAGCACCTTTAAAGATCAAGGACTGACTAAACATTGTAATTTATGGTAAAAGAGATCCAGTCAAGTCATACCCAATATAAACCAGTAATAATGAATGCAAATGACAGTGTGCTCTCCAGCGGGTGCTTTTAATAAGAAGGATGATGACTCAACATAAAAGTAAATAGATAGGCCCTTCGTAGAGGGAAGCAGGGATTTGTAGAGGCGCCAGAGCTCGATTTTAAAATAGAGATTGAATAACATTTTGAGCAGTATACTTTTGCTGTCAACGCAACACCTATGAGATGGCTGTATCTTCCATACTACATGCATTATAGGCAGTTCCCAAACAGAATGGTAAAGGTTTATACTCCCCCAACCACCAACAAGCATCAATCCATGGCTTGCTCGAAACAACGAGTGCCTCCAACATACAACAGCCCTGGGGGAGTTTTGTTTAATTATTTTGATTTGCTTTGATCTTTTTGGATCATGGGACTGGGCATCCCGGTTACCGGCCCTTTCTCGTGAATGAGGAGAGGAGTCCACTCCTCTTGAGAGTAATCCACCTAGCATGGAAGATATAGGCAGCCCTAGTTGTAACATGAGCTGCTCGAGCATACAAAACAGAATTTCATTTGAAGATTTAGAGTTTGGCACATGCAAATTTACTTGGAACGGCAGGTAGATACAGCATATATGTAGGTATAGTGGACTCATATGGAACAACTTTGGGGTTTAAGGAGTTCGGATGCACAAGCAGTATTCTCGCTTAGTACAGGTGAAGGTTAGCAAAAGACTGGGAAGCGACCAACTGAGAGAACGACAACAGTCGTAAGCATGCATTAAAATTAATTCATACCGAGTACAAGCATGAGTAGGATATAATCCACCATGAACATCAATATCGTGAAGGCTATGTTGATTTGATTCAACTACATGCGTGAACATGTGCCAAGTCGAGTCACTCAATTCATTCAAAGGAGGATACCATCCCATCACATCACATCATAATCATTCTAATAGCATGTTGGCACGCAAGGTAAACCATTATAACTCATAGCTAATCAAGCATGACACAAGTAACTATAATCTCTAAATATCATTGCAAATATGTTTACTTCATAATAGCTGATTTAGGAACGATGAACTCATCATATTTACAAAAACAAGAGAGGTCGAGTTCATACCAGCTTTTCTCATCCCAATAAGTACATCATATATCGTCATTATTGCCTTTCACTCGCACGACCAAACGATGTGTATAATAATAAAAGTGTACGTGCATTGGACTAAGCTGGAATCTGCAAGCATTCAACTCAAGAGAGAAGACAAGTAATATGGGCTCTAAATTAAATGAACAATCATGCATATAAGAGCCACTAAGCATTTTCAATATGGTCTTCTCGACCCCCAAAGGAAAGAAAAGAAAATAAAACTATATACATAGGAAAACTCCCAACAAGTAAGAAGAAGAACTAGAAATCTTTTTGGGTTTTTATTTTAATTCTACTACAGGCAAGGGAATTAAACTAACTAATTTTTTTGGTTTTTCTCAAGGTTTATCAAACACACAATAATAAAACTAGAAAAAGAAATTTAAACTAGCATGGATAATACAATAAAAGAGTATGAGCACCGATGACTAGTGTGTGAACATGAATGTAAAGTCGGTGAGAAATACGTACTCCCCCAAGCTTAGGCTTTTGACCTAAGTTGGTTTAATACCAAGGACCGCCGCTACTCTCCCCGGTGTACTGGGAGGTGCAATCAGGATACCACTGGCTGGTCATCTCCGGATCCCACTGGACAGATGATCCACGATAAGGGTCCAGCTCAGGTTCCGGTTCAGGTTCTGGTTCTGGAGTAAAAGCTTGAGCTTGATGATTGTTCACCGCTTCCGGTGTGACGAGAAATTTTTCTGCAAGCAAATCAAACAACAGAGACACAGGCAAAATAATAATCTCAAAGTGTTTTCTTATTGAATCTAAGTTTATATAAGAGCATCCTATCTTCGTTGTCGACAATAAACTTATGTGATACCATGCTCTTGTAATCTAAAATGTGAGGAGGCAATGTTGTCTCCTCCTCCTCATGGTGCCTAATGGGTATCTGAAAATGTTTAGCAAGACGTGAAGCAAAGATACCTCCAAATATGGGGCCTTTTGTACGATTAAGGGCTAGCCGTTTAGCAATGACGGCACCCATATTAAAACTATTGTCTCCAAGCAAAGCATGTTGAAGAATGATAATATCAGGAACACTCAAGTTTCCACTATTCCCACAACCAATCAAGCATCTACTAGCAAATATGGCAAAGTAGCGTAAAACAGGAAAGTGTATGCTAGAGACTTTTGCTTCGGAACCCTTCTTTGGCTCCTCTACAGCGATAGTATTAACAAAGCCAGCCACATCTTCACGATGGCGTTCCTCTAATTCTCCCTCATATGGTATCCTACATACCGCACAAAAATGACGTAAAGACATTTCTTTGAACTCATCATATAAGTGAAATGATACTGCAGGCGGTGACTTCTTAGGATAAAAATAAAAGTTTTGCACGAAAGTATTGGTGAGCAAGAGATACTGATCGATTCGGTCGTTCATGAAACCGGTGAGGCCTGCAGTCTCGATTAAAGCATAAAAGTCTTCATTAATTCCAGCCTCTTTCAAGAAATCATCGCATGGCCATTCACACGGTCGTACTTCCGATAAGCAAGGAAGATTATACTTGGCCTTTTCCTTCTCTTTAGCTTGTTTTTCCTGAGAGCCTTGGCTAGAAGAGCCCCTCAAAAGTCTCCTTAACATTCTCTGAAAAATTCTGAAATTTTTAGTAACTTCAAAATAAAAGTGCATAAAACTAAACAAGATTGATAGCAACTACTCCTACAAGTGCCTAGAGCCCATATCATGCATTGGAATTGCTTGGGACCTCAAAAATTTAACATGCAAGCTCAAGAACATGGTCACCTAAGCAGCAAAAATTTGCAATGAATAAAGCACTAGAACAAAAACTAATTGGACCAATGGAGGAGTCACATACCAAGCAACAATCTCCCAAAGCAGTTTTGTGAATGGAGCTTTGAGCTAAGAGATCGAAAATCGCAGCAAAACGAGCTAGAACTCGTGCTTGAGCTGGATGAGGATTTTTCTGGGTAGAAGATGAAGTGTGTGGGAGCTGGCATAAGTGGAGGGGAGCCACCAGGGGCCCACGAGACAGGGGGCGCACCCTACAGGTGGGGGGGGTGCGCCCTCCTCTCTCGTGGCCTGGTGCTTGCCCCTCCTGCAGTGTCTTCAGTATCTAAAATCCTCAAATATTCCAGAAAAAATCATACTAAATTTGCAGGGCATTTGGAGCACTTTTATTTTCGGACTATTTTCTAATGCACGGATAATTCAGAAAACAGACGGATAATACTATTTTTGCTTTATTTATTCTATAAATAAGAGAAAGTAAAAAGAGGGTACAGAAGGTTGTGCCTTCTAGTTTCATCCATCTCGTGATCATCAAAATGAACCGGCTAACAAGGTTGATCAAGTCTTGTTAACAAACTCATTCCGAATAACACGGAACCAGAGAAATTTTGAATAACACTAAGTTACCTCAACGGGGATATGAAAATCCCCAACAATAAGAATATCATACTTTTTCTTGATAGTAGGTAGAGGAAATTCAAAACCTCCAAAAATGATAGTTGGAACTTTTTCAATAGAATTGATGCTATGAACTTGAGATTGTTTCCTCGGAAAGTGTATCGTATGCTCAGTACCATTAACATGAAAAGTGACATTGCCTTTGTTGCAATCAATAACAGCTCCTGCAGTATTAAGAAAAGGTCTACCAAGGATAATAGACATACTATCGTCCTCGGGAATATCAAGAATAACAAAGTCCGTTAAGATAGTGACATTTGCAACCACAACAGGCACATCCTCACAAATGCCGACAGGTATAGCAGTTGATTTATCAGCCATTTGCAAAGATATTTCAGTAGGTGTCGACTTATTCAATTCAAGTCTACGATATAAAGAGAGAGGCATAACACTAACACCGGCTCCAAGATCACATAAAGCAGTTTTGACATAATCTCTTTTAATGGAGCATGGTATAGTTGGAACACCCGGATCTCCAAGTTTCTTTGGTATTCCACCCTTAAAAGTGTAATTAGCAAGCATGGTGGAAATTTCAGCTTCCGGTATCTTTCTTTTATTTGTAATGATATCCTTCTTATACTTAGCATAAGGATTTACTTTAAGCATATCAGTTAAGCGCATACGTAAGAAAATAGGTCTAATCATTTCAGCAAAGCGCTCAAAATCCTCATCATCCTTTGACTTGGATGGTTTAGGAGGAAAGGGCATGGGTTTCTGAACCCATGGTTCTCTTTCTTTACCGTGCTTCCTAGCAACAAAATCTCTCTTATCATAACGTTGATTCTTTGATTGTGGGTTATCAAGATCAACAGCAGGTTCAATCTCTACATCATTGTTTTTGCTAGGTTGAGCATCAACATGAACATCATTATTAGCATTATCATTAGGTTCATGTTCATCTCCGGATTGTGTTTCAGCATCAGAGATAGAAGTATTATTAGGATTCTCAGGTGTTTCTACATTAGGTTCACTAGAAGTTTGCAAAGTCCTATCATTCTTCTTTTTCTTCTTCTTAGAAGAACTAGGAACATCTAGATTATTGTTCTGAGAATCTTGTTCAATTCTTTTAGGGTGGCCTTCTGGATACAAAGGTTCCTGAGTCATTCTACCAGTTCTAGTAGCCACTCTAACGGAGTCATTTTTATTATTCAATTCATTAAGCAAATCATTTTGAGCTTTGAGTACTTGCTCAGCTTGCGTAGCAACCATAGAAGCATATTTGCTAATGCGGTGAAGTTCATCTTTAACTCTAGCCAGATTATCACCTACGCGTCCTATCTCGAAAGCATTATTCTTTAACTCTCTACCAACATAAGCATTAAAACTTTCTTGTCTAGCCATAAAGTCATCAAATTCATCTAAGCATGGGCTATGAAATTTAGTAGAGGTATTTCAACTTTATCATATCTATAGAGAGAATTTACCTTTACTACCTGTGTCGGGTTATCAAGACAATGTGGTTCTTCAGGCGGTAAATTAAGACCATGTATTTCTTCAATAGGTGGTAAATTCTTAATATCTTCAGCTTTAATACCTTTTTCTTTCATTGATTTCTTTGCCTCTTGCATATCTTCAGGACTAAGAAATAAAACACCTCTCTTCTTCAGAGTGGGTTTAGGAATAGGCTCAGGAGTTGGCTCAATTGGTTCAGGAATTACTTCAGGAACTGGCTCAGGAAGAGTCCAATTATTTTCATTAGTCAACATATTATTCAATAATATTTCAGCTTCATCGCCCGTTCTTTTCCTGAAAACACAACTAGCACAACTATCCAGGTGGTTCTTGGAAGCATCGGTTAGTCCATTATAAAAGATATCAACTATTTCATTTTTCTTAAGAGGATGATCAGGCAAAGCATTAAGTAACCGGAGAAGCCTCCCCCAAGCTTGTGGGAGACTCTCTTCTTTGATTTGCACAAGATTATATATTTCCCGCAAGGCAGCTTGTTTCTTATGAGTAGGGAAATATTTAGCAGAGAAGTAATAAATCATATCCTGGGGACTACACACAACCAGGACCAAGAGAATTATACCAAGTCTTAGCATCACCCTTTAATGAGAACGGAAATATCTTAAGGATGTATAAATAGCGAGACTTCTCATCATGAGTGAACAGGGTGGCTATATCATTCAACTTGGTAAGATGTGCCACAACAATTTCAGATTCAAGGCCATAAAAAGGATCGGATTCAACTAAAGTAATAATATCAGGATCAACAGAGAATTCATAATCCTTATCAGTAACACAGATAGGTGAAGTAGCAAAAGCAGGATCGGGTTTCACTCTAGCATTAAGAGACTGCTGCTTCCATTTAGCTAATAATTTCTTAAGATCATTTCTATCATTGCAAGCAAGAATTTCCATAGCAGCTGCTTCATTCATAACATAACCCTTAGGAACAACAAGTAATACATAATCATTGGGGGAACGTTCATCATCATTATCATCAATAATAGGTTCTTCAATATTTTTATTCCCCCTAACTCTAGCAAGTTGTTCATCTAGAAATTCACCTAATGGCAAAGTAATATCACGCATAGAAGTAGTTTCATCATGCATAGCAGAAGTGGCATCATCAATAACATGCGACATATCAGAATTCATAGCAGTAGCAGGTTTAGGTGTCGCAAGCTTACTAATAACGGAAGGAGAATCTAGTGCAGAGCTAGATGGCAGTTCCTTACCTCCCCTCATAGTTGAGGGAAAAATCTTGGTCTTAGCGTCTTTCAAGTTCTTCATAGTGATCAACAGATATAAATCCCAAGTGACTCAGAGAATAGAGCTATGCTCCCCGGCAACGGCGCCAGAAATTAGTCTTGATAACCCACAAGTGTAGGGGATAGCAACAGCTTTCGAGGGTGAAGTACAACCCAAATTTATTGATTCGACACCAGGGGAGCCAAAGAATATTCTTGAGTATTAGCAGTTGAGTTGTCAATTCAACCACACCTGGATAACTTAGTATCTGCAGCAAGGTATTTAGTAGCAAAGTAGTATGATAATAATGGTAACAGTAGCAACAGTAAAGATAAATTTTTTTGGGTTTTTGTAGTAGTTGTAACAGTAGCAACAGAAAAGTAAATAAGCGAAGATCAATATATGAAAAGCTCGTAGGCAATGGATCAGTGATGGATAATTATGCCGGATGCGATTCCTCATGCAATAGTTATAACATCGGGTGATATAGAACTAGCTCCAATTCATCAATGTAATGTAGGCATGTATTCCGTAAATAGTCATACGTGCTTATGAAAAAGAACTTGCATGACATCTTTTGTCCTACCCTCCCGTGGCAGCGGGGTCCTAGTGGAAACTAAGGGATATTAAGGCCTCCTTTTAATAGAGAACCGGACCAAAGCATTAACACATAGTGAATACATGAACTCCTCAAACTACGGTCATCACCGAGAAGTATCCCGATTATTGTCACTTCGGGGTTGTCGGATCATAACACATAATAGGTGACTATAGACTTGCAAGATAGGATCAAGAACACACATATATTCATGAAAACATAATAGGTTCAGATCTGAAATCATGGCACTCGGGCCCTAGTGACAAGCATTAAGCATAGCAAAGTCATAGCAACATCAATCTTAGAACATAGTGGATACTAGGGATCAAACTCTAACAAAACTAACTTGATTACATGGTAAATCTCATCCACCCCATCACCGTCCAGCAAGCCTACGATGGAATTACTCACGCTCGGCGGTGAGCATCATGAAATTGGTGATGGAGGATGGTTAATGATGACGACAGCGACGAATCCCCCTCTCCGGAGCCCCGAACGGACTCCAGATCAGCCCTCCCGAGAGAGATTAGGGCTTGGCGGCGGCTCCGTGTCATAAAACGCGATGAAACTTTCTCTCTGATTTTTTTCTCCCCGAGACAGAATATATGGAGTTGGGGTTGAGGTCGGAGGAGGTCCAGGGGGCCCACGAGATAGGAGGCCGCGCCCTAGGGGGGGCGCCCCTTGTCTCGTGGACAGGCTGTGGGCCCCCTGGCATTAATTCTTTCACCAAAAATTCATATTAATTCCAAAAAGTGCCTTCGTGGATTTCCACGACATTTCGAGAACTTTTCTTTTCTACACATAAAACAACATCATGGTAGTTCTGCTGAAAACAGCGTCAGTCCGGGTTAGTTTCATTCAAATCATGCAAGTTAGAGTCCAAAACAAGGGCAAAAATGTTTGGAGAAGTAGATACGTTGGAGACGTATCACTCGCTGCTTCATTCGACCACCATATTAATTGGGAGCTTGACGCCTGGGATTGAATCATTTAACGCATTAGATAATTTGCCCCGCTTTAGTTTGGCTTAGATGATTTGCCACATACTACTTTGATTTCTTGACATTTGCCCTATTTTTATTTAAAGATCCAGCATTGCTGACATTCATTGTTTTACCAGGAGAGCAGATGAAACATTGTTGATCAAGTGATCGAAGGAGGAAAAGAGAAGATGCTAAAAGAAAGAAAAATGCCCGGAGGCAGGGCAGCTAGTCTGACTCTCACGGTGGATCTCCGAAGGGGCTTTCTGGCTCTCCAAATTGTTTCCTCCAGCGAGGTGCCATAATTCAAGCATGACTTGTTGACTGGCAAATGCAATCTACAAATAGAACTACACAGAAGAAAAATTATATTAACTTGTTGATAAACTGGCATATATAAATTTACCAGTAGAGATGATTTGTAGTATTTTTGTACCTCATCTTGGTTTGCTTCCGGAATAGCTGTTGCTGAAGAGGAAGGGATATACAAGCAATTGAACATATAAACCCGAAAGAACTGATAGGCAGGACCAAGGCCTTCACGTCGCCTTTAAATCGCTATTGCCACCGCCTGCAAATTCTGTGCCCCACCAAGGGCATTTTAGTCTTTTGACCTTTAGGTATAAAATGCAGCCCACCCATGGAGAAACCCTAGCCACGGCCTCCGCCCGCACTCTCTTCTCTCTTCCCCGATCCCCTCCCACGAACCCTAGCATCCTGGTGCCGCCACCCCTTCCTTCCCCCGTCCGTCCCCACCCCTCCCCCGCGTCGCGAGCCCCTCCCTCCTCTTCATTGCCACCGCTCTCTCTCCTCTTCCTCCCCGCTCTATCCCCTCCAGGTCGTCGCTCGCGGTGGTTCCAGATCCTGCGCTGGTCGTCCCCATGGGTGAGGAGGGGAGGTTGGGTCTTCAAGGTGGAGGTGTAGGCGAGACCTGCGCTGGTCGTCCCCATGGGTGGGGAGGGGAGGTTGGGTCTTCAAGGTGGAGGTGCAGGCGAGACCGGCAGCGTGGGGAGGAGCAGTGAGCCAGGAGCCAGGAAGAGGCCAACATCGGGGACAAGAAGCAGCGGGGCCAGCGGTCCGTCACGGTGGTTTGGAGGGAGAGGGAGAGGGAGGAGGTCGGCCACGAGAGAAGGAGTAGGCCGGCCCTGCTTCGTCATGGAGGATGTCCAGCTGCTCGTCCTCCTCCGCCTCTTCTCCAAGTGTCCATCCTATCGCAACTCAGCTTCAGGTACACAATCATTCTTCTCTTCCTGATTTTTCTCTCTCCCTTTCTTCCAATCCCCTATTTTTATTTCTCTGTGCCTGCAAAGTGTTTGATGAAAATCCAATAAGGCTGGCAGGGCAGTATTAATCTATGTAAGTCATCTGATTTCTTTTTTCTATTATTTAGTTCCAGTAGAAAGTAACAAGTTGAGTAGACCGACTAGCTTTTTGCAATTTAGGTATTGAAGAATATCATCATGACTGCTTTTTCTTTCATGCCATAGTTCAGGTTTATTGTTCTTAGTTTTTCTGTAGTGGTTAATTTGATTGCTATGGATTGAAATCTAGAGCTACCTTATAATATTGTTTGAAAATAGCTTTGGCTCTTCACACATGGGAGTAATAGGACAGTTTGCGTTCCTAATTTTCTTTTCTCTGTATATGTACATAGTTCCCAGATTCTATTTGTTTGCTACTGAAGCTTATGTTTTTCTTTTTCAGAATTGGGTGCGTATGAAAAATGCAATGGAGGTTATGTTAATTCCTAGAGTTTTATATGTTCTTTTGTCTCCTGGTGATTACTTCGAATGGCTATGTGAGGTAATAGAGCTAATACCTTTTGTTTCTTCATCACTATAAACCGTGTCTGATTTCAAAACTGAGAGCCATAAAATATATGCATTAATCTCTCTTGGTATTTTCCCATACGACCAACATCAATCTATGTTGATGTGTTCTATGCCAATTCATTGCCGATTGAGTGCCAACATTAATCATATATAAAATTTAGTTCTAACTTGCAAAAATGTTCTGATTACTGTGTGTGTGTGTGTGTGGCTGCACATCTGTGCCGTTTCAGCTGCTCTGTTCTTACTTTGAACACCGAGTTGAGCAGTGGATCACGCGGGGAAAAAACCCGCTTTAAATAAAGAAATACTCTTCTGAAACTATGCTCCTCTTAGGACAGATACACCTCCTGTGCATATGGTTGCAGGTTGTATCCATGCCAAGATAGCACCTTGTATGCATAAGATGGACCATATTTTGAATATATGAAAAATAAATTTATTTAGTTTTTTTGCTGTCAGAATAAGAGCATGAAACCAACTTCCATCAAACACATATCTGCATCATTATACTATGTACAGGGTGCGGATATATATATTTGTTGACCAAGAAATTCCCTCCTTCTGAGTAAACGACCAATATATGATTACCAATCACCCAATTTCCTCCCTATTTTTATTGCAACATAACATATTGTATTCTCTATTCTCTAATCTTAGTGTAATCTGATGTGCAAACAGAGATGCCTTTATTCACAAAAAAG
Source organism: Triticum dicoccoides (assembly GCF_002162155.2). Lineage (NCBI taxonomy): Eukaryota > Viridiplantae > Streptophyta > Magnoliopsida > Poales > Poaceae > Triticum > Triticum dicoccoides. The sequence goes on from NC_041389.1 coordinate 427,933,548, forward strand.
CAGACAGTGTAAGTGAAGAACACCTAAAACAGATGGAAAATGAAACTACAGACACACCGTCGTTCTATTTTTCTACAGGAACACAGGTTGCAATTCCAGTTTCATCGACGGACTCGCTCGCTGCTCTAGAAGGTGCTTGGGCTTGTTTCTCTGACCGATTTATTGGGACATCTCACATGGATCTTCACTGCCTCATATACCTATTTTTTATTCTCTCGTCAATTCCACACGTCTGCTCGTCCATTGCACAGTACTAGATGGTCCCTGTTAAGTTAATTCGAGGTACATCCCATCAGGACTATTATTTGATTTGTTGGATTAATTTATTTCAAATAGCTTACTCCAGGTTGAATCTCTTTGTCATTGAAACTTCATTGAGAAGACAGACAACAATAAACTTTGCAAATGCGACCCTAGCTGTTCCAATATATTGCCATATTATGGTTTTGTTTTATTTTTTATTGCTTCCTATTGTTTGCTTTGTTTGAACTGCATTTTATAGCCAGCTTTTTTTGTTGCTTTTATTTTGTTTAGGTGGGTTCTAAACCATTAAAGCAGAAAACATACTGTTTATAAGAAGTACATAATATTGTAGATTTATGTTCACCCATTATCTAGAACATTGACCTGGAGTCCTCCTTTTACATATTTGGTCTTCTTGGAATCAAGCAAAAATTACTAAGAAGCACATAACTGATTATTTCTTCTGCTTAGCCTCATTTCTGTTATGCACACAGGTGGGTAAGGTTTGAATCTCTATAAGACTCACAGTTAGGTGCCACTGGAGGCATATTATTAAGTGCGTGTCTATTGTTATGAGTTTCAGTTTTCGACTCTATGCAATTCTTGGTGCAAGGTGTTAGAATTATTGTATAGGGATAGGAGGAGTGTTTAAACTGTATCTATCTCTTCTTCTCTCTATCCCTTGTAACGACCTACGTGGTGGATCTTTCTGTTGGTCGATCGCCTCCTGGTCGATCTCCTCCTTTGTAACTTGTCAATCAAGGCTTTGCCTCAATATATACAATGCGGCCCGAGACAAAGGGTTCTACGCTTCCCAAACTACTTTACTTGGTAATAGAGCCTCTTCCTCATCAGATCAAGAGAGATCGCATCTAGCTACCGTTCGCGACCAAGCCATGTCCACCACCTCCGCCTCCATGTCACCTAGCACCATGGGCGCGATCACCACCACCTCCTCCGCCTCCACCTTTGCTTCATCATCCACAGCTACCACCACCTTCCTCGGATCGCCACCACAGGAGAAGCTGACGAGGGGGAACTTCCTCCTCTGGAAAGCCATCGTGCTTCGTCAGATCAAGGGTGCTCAGATGGAGCACCACCTTGACCCCACGAGCCCGCCACCGCCAGCTACCCTCACCATCACCAAGGAGGGCAAAGAAGAGCAAGTCGCCAACTTCGCCCGCACCCTCTGGTATGCGCAACAACAACAACTCCAAGGGTTCTTGATGGGTTCCTTTTCCCGCGAGATTCTGTCCCAAGTGGCCACGCTCAAGACGCCGGCCGAGGTGTGGCGCGCCATCAACACCATGTTCATCGCCCAGAGCCAGGTGCAGGCGATCAACACCCGCATCGAGCTCACCAACCTTAAAAAAGGTAACTTGACCATGGCAGAGTACCTCGGCAAGATCAAAACCCTCACCGATGAAGTTGCCTGCACCGCCTCGGCCCTCTCCGACCCAGAGATCGTCTCCAAGATCCTTGCCGGCCTCGACATGGAATATAATACAGTCGTCTCTGTGCTGGCGGCTCGAGTGGAACCCATCACGGTTCCAGAGCTGCACAGCCAGCTGCTCAGCTTCGACGCCCGCCTCACCCTCCTCCACGGCGGCGATCTTCGGCAATCCTCTGCATACTCCGCCTCCAGGGGATGTGGTCGTGGCCGTGGTTACCAGGGCACCAACCGTGGTGGCGGACGCGGCCTTAGGTCCTCCTCGGGCGACGGTGCCCGCTCTGGTGGCGGCTACGGCAACAACTACGACGGCGGCTACGGCAACAACCATGGGGGTGGCGGCTTCAACTCCAACACTGGCTGCCGCAACCCCCCCTCGCGGCCTCGCCCTCGGTGTCAACTCTGCAAGAAGGCTGGCCATGAGGTCATCGATTGCTGGCATCGGTATGATGAAAACTTCGTTCCTGATTCCAAACTAGTTGCAGCAGCTATGCGCGAGTAAGGCGGGGATGGTGTCTGGTATGTTGACTCCGGTGCTACCGATCACGTCACAAAAGAGTTAGAGCAACTGGCCCTACGGGAGACGTACCACGGCAACGATCAGATCCACACAGCTAGCGGTAAAGGTATGGAAATTTGTCACATTGGTCAAGTTTCACTTAATTCCCCTAGTCTTCAACGTGATCTTGTTCTTAAGGATGTTCTTCATGTTCCTCAAGCTGACAAAAATCTTGCCTCGATGTCTTGTTTAGCCACCAATAATGATGTTTTCTTTGAAACTCACCCTCGCTATTTTTTCATTAAGGATCGGGCAACGAGGGCACCTCTCTATCACGGTAGATGCGTCGGCAGCCTCTACCCCCATCTCCTCCGGAGTTTTTAGCAACAAGCATCGTCGCGTCTATTCCGTCGTCAAGCCCTCCTTCGAGCGGTGGCATCAAAGATTAGGACATCCCTCATCAGTCATAGTTAGGCAAGTAGTCAATAAAGACAACTTCCTTTGTCACATAGTTCAAACAATGAGTCTGTTTGTGAAGCATGTCAATGTGCCAAGAGCCATCAGCTTCCCTATCCTAAGTCTACTAGTGTGTCTCATGCCCCATAACAATTAATCTTCAGTGATGTATGGGGTCATGCTCAAGATTCTTTTGGTCGAAAAATATATTATGTTAGCTTCATTGATGATTACAGCAAGTTCACATGGATTTATTTGCTTAAGTATAAATCTGAAGTTTTTTCCATCTTCCAAGAGTTCAGAAGCTAGTTGAGCGCCACTTCGATAGGAAAATTATTTCAGTCCAAAGTGACTGGGGAGGGGAGTATGAAAAGCTCAACTCCTTCCGTAGCATTGGAATCACTCATTATGTGTCTTGCCCTCATGCTCATCGGCAAAACGGTTCTGCTAAAAGCAAACACCGTCATATCATCGAAGTTGGTCTTTCTCTTTTAGCTCATGCATCTATGCCCCTCAAGTATTGGGATGAGGCTTTCATCACAGCTACATATCTTATCAACCGTCTTCCCAGTAAGGTCATTGGCAATTCAACTCCTTTAGAACGATTGTATCACCAAAAGCCAGACTACAACTCTCTAAAAATTTATGGGTGTGCATGTTACCCCAACCTACGTCCATACAATCGTCACAAATTAGAGTTTCGCTCCACACAATGTGTGTTTCTTGGGTATAGTAACCTTCATAAAGGGTATAAATGTCTTGAACCATCTACTGGACGCATCTATATATCCCGTGATGTTATCTTTGATGAAACATTATTCCCTTTTTCCCTTCTTCATCCCAATGCTGGCACCTTGCTTCGTGCAGAAATTGCACTCCTACCAGACTATTCTATCCATACTGATCACGGGGGTGAATTAAATGATCATGATCATGTGCAAAAATCCACAGAAAAATGCATTTCTAATGGATCTTGTATAGATTCTACTTGTCATTTTATGTGCACACAGGACAAAGGCGCAGTCTTCGAGGATGATCCGCAGCAGCATGCAGAACAGGGCGGCGCGTGATCCCAGGCAGATCTGCCCCTGGCAGGCGACAGCGACAGCGGCCCAGGCACGGATCCAGGGGCGGCTCCAGGCGCGCCACGCCAAGCCGACCAGGTGGGTCACGCGGGTCCAGGCGCGGGCCCTGGCGCGGGTCCAGGCGAGTCGCGCCAAACCGACCGGGCGGGCCCCAGCGGACCAGGTGCAAGTGTGGATCCTGGCGCCCATTCCGGCGCGCCTCGCCAATCCTCGCCTGCGCAGTCTGATACGGCTTCGCACGCGGCGTGGGGGGAGCGACTCCCCGTTTGCCACGTCGGCCGATCTGATCTGCTATTAGAACGAGGAGCAGCCCGCATCCTCCTCGGATCAGGAGCTGACCCATCATGTTGGATCTTCTGTGGATGACGCCGACGCTGGTGGATCTCCTGTGCCGCAGTTTGCAGCAACCGGTTTTGTGGCTGCTTCGCCTCCTCGTCGACACACCAGGTCTCGGTCAGGTATTGTCAAGGAAAAACAATATAGTGATGGTACAATAAAGTATAATCCGACTAAGCGTGCCTTTCTTTCCACTACTGGTGAACCTATTAATTTGCATAATGCACTTGCTAGCAAGGATTGGAAGGAAGCTATGGATAATGAGTACAATGCACTCATAAAAAATCAGACCTGGCACTTAGTACCACCGCAACGTGGTGCTAACATAATTGATTGTAAGTGGGTATACAAGATAAAAAGGAAATCTGGTGGTAGTATAGACAGGTACAAGGCAAGGTTGGTTGCAAAAGGTTTTAAGCAAAGGTTTGGAATTGATTATGATGATACCTTTAGTCCTGTGATTAAAGCAACTACCATTCGTCTTGTTTTGTCCATTGCCATTTCCAGAGGATGGAGCTTACGACAGCTAGATGTTCAGAACGCGTTCCTTCATGGTGTTCTTGAGGAAGAAGTGTTCATGCGGCAACCACCAGGTTATGAAAGTCATAGCACACCACATTCTGTATGTAAGTTGGATAAAGCATTATATGGACTTAAGCAGGCTCCAAGAGCATGGTATTCTAGGCTGAGCATGCAGTTACAACGTCTTGGGTTCACACCATCCAAAGCAGATACATCTTTGTTCTTTTATAGCAAAGGCAATATCACTGTTTTTGTGCTTGTTTATGTTGATGATATAATTGTTGCTAGTTCAAGTCAAGAGACCACTACTTGTTTGCTAAGGATTTAAAACTTGAATTTGCTCTCAAGGATCTAGGTGATCTTCACTATTTTCTTGGCATAGAGGTAAAATAAGTTAGAGATGGCATACTTCTCTCACAGGAAAAATACACAGCTGATGTTCTAAAGAGGGTGGGATTGGAGAACTGTAAACCTGTCAGCACACCAATTTCCACCTCAGAAAAACTTACTGTTGATAGCGGAGAAGCTCTTGGTCCAGAAGATGCAACAAATTACAAAAGTGTTGTTGGTGCTTTGCAATATTTAACACTTACACATCCAAATATTTCTTATTCAGTGAACAAGGTATGTCAATATTTGCGTGCTCCTAGAACTACTCATTGGACAGCAGTCAAGAGAATTCTAAGGTATCTTCAGTATTCTCAAGGACTTGGACTTCAAATTGTCAAGTCCTCTTCCTTGCTTGTTACTGCATATTCTGATGCAGACTGGGCAGGGTGTGCTGATGACAGAAGATCCACTGGTGATTTTGCTGTATTTCTGGGATCTAATCTTGTGTCTTGGAGTGCAAGGAAGCAAGCTACTGTCTCAAGATCAAGCACAGAAGCTGAATATAAATCATTAGCAAATGCCACAGCTGGAGTAATGTGGATACAAACATTACTCTATGAGCTTGGAATTAAAGCTCCGAAGGCTGCACGGTTATGGTGTGACAATATTGGTGCAACGTACCTTTCAGCAAATCCTGTCTTCCATGCATGAACAAAACACATTGAAGTGGACTTTCATTTTGTCAGAGAGAGAGTAGCTCGAAAGCTACTTGAGATACGGTTCATCCCTACAGGGGATCAACTTGCAGATGGGTTTACTAAACCCTTGACAGTAAGAAGATTAGATGAGTTCAAATACAATCTCAACCTTAGCAAGGCTTGAGGTTTAGATTGAGGGGGAGTGTTAGAATTATTGTATAGGGATAGGAGGAGTGTTTAAACTGTATCTATCTCTTCTTCTCTCTATCCCTTGGAACGACCTACGTGGTCGATCTTTCTGTTGGTCGATCGCCTCCTAGTCGATCTCCTCCTCTGTAACTTGTCAATCAAGGCTTTGCCTCAATATATACAATGCGGCCCGAGACAAAGGGTTCTATGCTTCCCAAACTACTTTACACAAGGGCCCCCGCTTCCTTGTTGTGACTTGCAGCCTTACTGGCCCTTCTGCAGGTATGCTAGCTCCTTCTCTCCCTTCTTTCATACTGATGCAATTCTCTCATACTGATGCAAAAGGAGAGGTGCAAATCTGAAGATTATCCAATGAGGTATAATAATTGTTAAATTTGCCTATTTTGGCCCTTTTGCAGGCAAGAGTTATGTCCAGATGAGCTAACCCTTTACTATCCAAACCTTCTGAAGGTCATTAGCTCTGATTCTTTGGAAAAAAGATTGAGAGCTATACACAACAACGCTAAAGATGGAGCAGCCTGCCATGTATTAGGGCATACGCATTTCTGTTGGGATTATGCGGTTGACAATATCAGGTACTAATCTAACCATTCTCTACAATTGAAATGCACAATTCTTATGCTAATGAGATAGGTTTTCCAAAACAGGTATGTACAAGCGCCTCTGGCATACCCTCGAGAAAGAAAGCGAAGGATAAATGGAGGCCAATGATGGTTGCCGTTTTTTGTATATTGTGATGGCTTCAACCCTGAAACAAGAATAGAAGGGAGCCTGAGAACACTCAGCTTGCGCCATGGTTAGCCAAATATTTTCAAAGTACTGCAGATCCCCTGTGTTTGCTAAACAAACTAGATAGTTTGTGTATGCGAGCAATTTATTCCTTTCAACTGCCATTATGTGTGCACAATTTCATCTTCAGTTCTGAAGTACATCTCTTCCATTCTACTTCAAGTTAGGTGTATCTCAGTAGGTATCAGGAGGATAGAATAATCAATACCCTTACTGGTCATTTAATTATGTGCAATATGGATGATCACAAATTATTATGGGTTCTATACACCGAATAATGCTTTCACTTTTCTGTTTAATGTAAAAAAATAGTTTTTCTATTGTTATTGCTTGATGTTCTGCAAGGTTCGGGTTCCTCTTAATTTTCTGGCACTATTGGTTTTGCTTGACAGTTATTTCGGTGCTTTACATCTAAGTTTAAATGTAGGCAGTCTGACTATTACAACAAGACAGAAGAGAGCCGGAGAACACTCAGCTTGCACTGTGGGTTGCCAAATATTTTTCAATATACTATGGACCCCCTGTGTTTGCTCGAGTGTATTGTACACCAAAATCATGAGAGCTCCACACATAAATTTTGCCCAGACTTACTATGTTCCTTCAAGTGTAAGCATTTGAAATTCTTGATGCATTTGAGACGGTGGAAACGAGAGAAACTGGGAGCGTAGCACTGACCGTGACTGTGATTGCTAGAGGTAATATGTTAGGAGTTTCTCATGTTTATTCGCCACTTTTTAGTTTTCTAAATCTTTTTTTGTGCTGTCGGAGAGCTATTGTGTGTCAGACTGTTGTCATTAACATGGGACAAGCCTATTATTTATTATGTTTGGGTCTAAAGTTCTATAAACAGATCGGATCGACGGGTGGTCAGATCATTTGGTACAACAGAATTAGTGAGCAATGAACATTCAGTCCTGATAAAGTCTGGGTCGTAGTAGCCTTGCCACGACATGAGCTGCGATGATACCAAATTCCTCTTAATCAAAGCACCACTTTGAAGTCAATGAACTAGGCACAGTACATCCCTGTGTTGCGGTCTCTGATGCAAGATAAACCATAGATTGTAGCCAAGGCATCAACCATGTCTACTGTGTTTGCTTTTCTCTGATACAATTTCACATTTGATTCGATGGTTTTACATCATGGTGCAGGCGTCCTTCACAAATCATTACCATGTTTATTGACAATTTGTTATTTGCGTTATTTGTCTGAACCGGTAAAAAGCTAGAAATCTCTTTCCATTACCATAAATGCATCCTTCCTTTTTATGTACTGGAGTTTTTTTAGGCCATTGTACAAAATAGGCGCCAATGCAGTTATGGACAGTACACTCACAGTGATGATTCTATCTTCTTTAATATCTACTTGACGATTTTGAAAGTTCAATTATATATGTTCTATGCACTGATTTTTGTAGACTGTTTAAATATATACCAGAACACAACTTCTAGAATTCGAAGTTAATTGTATTTGCTCTGTTTTGGCAGCTCTAAGAGATAGACGGACGTCTCAACTGGCTGGGAAGATTTGACAAGAGATGTGGAGATGGGGCACGGGGAGGGGAGCGCGAGTTGTCCTGGAGGCCCTGGTTGTGGCTTCGACTAGGCAGGCCTGGGACTCGCGGTGGCGGGCGGCCTCGTGCTGGAGCTGGCCCTGGCGGGCAGTCTCGGCCTCGTCCACACGGACTTCTCCTGGTTGTCGAACCGGTCGAGGTTGGAGCTCTTCTTCTCTGTATCAGTGTCACCGTCGTTTTTTCTTTTGCATGCATTGCTTCGGCCGGCTTTGCTTTCCATGTCCTCCTGCTCTTCAATTTTCTTGTTCTCACTTCTCTTTATCTTGTTGCTGCAAGGTCATCCAACTTCTTGTTTATCAGGCTACTGTTTGATAAAATGTAAGATATTTCTGTTTGGAAAGGTAAGATATTTCTTGCTCGTCTGTTGTTTGATAAAATGTCCCTAAGCTGAAATGTTTGTTCGTTGCTTCTTTCTCTTCCTGTCCAGGTTTCCTGACATCCGGACCGGTCATACTTTTGCAAGGTTAGATGTGTTCTTATTGATGCACTTCATTGCTTGGTGCTACATGCTCTGTTTGCTTTGTTTCATGGCCTACCACTTGTTCTTGTCTGGTGAGATTATGGTGCGCCTTGTCTTTTTCTAATGCTGTCAGCCTTTGTCTCCTTATTAGCCTGTTAAATTATGTATATGGGTTCACGTGTAAGCAAGCTGAGTGGGTTATGCAGGCTACTGTGTAAAATGTGCATGCATAACCGCCTGTAAAGGGGTCCAGTATATCATACAAAGAGCAGCAGCAAATGCTTATTATGTTCCATTAAAGCAGATTAGAAGATTGTTTAGTTTGGGTAATTTTATTAATTGCTTTTTTTTCTCCTAACTGACCGAACTAGCTTTATCCAGAAAGAAAACGAGCAGGCTTGATTAGCTTAGAGAAGAGAATTTTTTAAAACGTTGTGGTTATAGAGTTGTGCTCGGTTTGCTTCTTTTGGTCATTCTTGATATAAGCAATTGGGTAGCGTTGATGTTTACTCATACAAGGAATGGATTGCTGGGAATGAGTTTATCAGAGCCTACTGGAATGCACGCCCTCTGTCCCTGTTTTTGTCTCTGTAACTTGAGAATTGTACACTTTGGTATATAAAGTTAGTTGCTGAGTTTACATGCAGTTATGAAAGTTAGAGCACATACATGCTTGATTTTACTTCCTTTAATACAGGGCATTCTATAACTACTAAGAACTGATTTGTTGAAGTGTGCCTCCCTAATTTGTCTAGATAAATGCGAGGATTGTTGTGTCCAACCTGCACAAGAATGCCAAGAAATCCTCGGAGACGTAAGTCACGACGCATGTTTCTGCCATGATTTCCTTCGGTTGGATTTCGTGTATTTAGGTGTTCAAAAATTATGGGTTGTGGATGCAGGATTAAGGACATGTACCTGCACTACAACGAGAGATCTGGGCTGCTTCTTTGTGGCTTCCAAACTTGAAATGTTTGTTTGGAAGTTAGTTTAGTTTTCTGTTATGGATTCACCGCTTCTCACATGTACCATCCTCTTAGACCTTTAGATTTTCAAAGAAACTAAATGAAGATATCATGGTATGGTCTCAATAGTACAACTTAAAGCTTTTCATGCTTTATATTTTCTTTGAAATTTGCTCTTGAATAATCATGTATCTATGTTAGATCCGGTGAGAAAAGGCGGCTTCCAAGCAGAGGATGCGAGAGTGTTGGCCACATTTGGTTTTTGACTTGGGTGTCTAAATATTCTTACCATACTTGGCTGTCAGGACCCCGACTCGATGTCACATCGATCTAGCTGGTAACACCCCATATCACTTTGCGGCCTCACGTACGGTATCCCCACGGGTGTCGTCTTACCTTTTCCCGGGACCGTTTGCGCCTTTTGGCTCGCGTATATGAAAGTGTCGCTAGCATCCATATGATAAAGAGCCCGGGCTGACATGACTAGTCGTAAACCCAAAGTGGCACAGACTTACAGGGACAGGCATCCATGACCCAGCTTCGAACGTGTCGGTCATCAGCAAGTGGGTCCGGGCTGTAGCACTGGGCTAGCAGGACTCCGGTAAACCGGGCTGTAGCGGGCTAACAGGACTCCGGTACTCAAAGCGTGACATTTCCCCGAAGGGACAGACACAGGAACGAAGAAGGACACATGCCGGCCAGCCTAAGTGTTCCAGAGCAGTAGCAAGCTACCATGGCTCAGCGGTAACACTAGGAGACATTTCCCGGTAAGAGAGGCTACTAAAGATAAACAACTAGATAGTCAGATCCCACACATACTAAGCATTTCAGTCATACACACAATATGCTCGATATGTGCAAATACAATGAAGCATCACAACATGACTCTACGACACAAGTACTTTATTTAAGGCTCAGTGAGCCATACATAACATACACACAAAGGTACGGGTCTCACGACCCAACATACAAGTCATACAATCATACAAGCCAGCAGCGGAAGTAACTTGTCTGAGTACAGACAACTAGTAAAATAAAAGAGGCTTGGAAAGTCTCTGGCTATACTATGTGGTCCTTCACAAGCTCAGGGTCACCACCTGGGTCTTTAGCCTACTCGTTGATGTCAACGTCTACATAGAACCCATCAGAAGGGGTTGCAGCGTCTTCTGTAAAAATGTAGATTATAGCAACATGAGTACAAAGGTACTCAGCAAGACTTACATCAGATCCTACATACATGCACAGTATCAAGAAGGGTTGGTGGAGTTATTGCAGCAAGCCAGCTTTGACTCTTGGCTAGGCTATCCTACGATACTTCAACTGGAAATAGTTTTGCGCACACGAGTCCACTATTCACCACTTCAATACACTACCGAGGATCCACCTCCGTCCTCCTACGGAGGAGCCATCCTCGGCACTCACACTTATCTTGAGGCTTTTAGTAGTTTCCATTTACTTGTCTATGAACTGTATAGGCAACCAAGTAGTCCTTTACCGTGGACGCGGCTATTCGAATAGATCATGTTAACCCTGCAGGGGGTACTTCTTCATACACGCTCTCACCACATACCGTCGTTTACACGACATGTACTCGGCAACCTTCAAGCGGAAGCCCAACGTGGGTGTCGGCCACGACCTACCTAATCACCTCAGCCTCCAGTCCAGGTTTATCGCCTATTCAGGTTCCATCCGCAGGGAGTCCGGCCGAGGTTTCCCATACGGCCCCGAACGATGTGAACAGGGTTCCCAAGATACCTAACGGGTATTCGGTACACCCGGCCACGTACCTACCGCATCACAGCCCACCCCTACGGTCAGCGCTGTCCACGGCCTCCAGTAGGCTACAAACACCAGAAACTACTTGCAACTCCTGGACGGAGAACTAGGGTGAATAAGAAGTCGAGAGGGTCCATTGGTTTCGGGCCCAATGCATGGTAGTAGCTGATTCTTAAATCACACATACAGATCTCAGTGCTTAAGGTCGGCTTCAATGAAACAACCCACCATGTACTCCTACATGGCCTCTCATCGATACCTTTACCAAATCGTGTTCACCACACCACTCTCATTACCGACATAATCATTTCACTCTAGCCCATCACCCAGATGAACCAGACCTGACACGACTCTAAGCATAGCAGGCATAGTAAGGTAGGAACAACACATACATATGGCTCAAACAACTCCTACACATGCTAGTGGGTTTCATCTAGTTACTGTGGCAATGACAGGTCATGCAGAGGAAATGGGTTCAACTACCGTAGCACACAGCAGTTTGAATCGCGTTGTCTTAATGCAGTAAAAGAGAGCAGGAGCGAGAACATGGGATTGTATCGATATGATCAAATGGTTGGTTGCTTGCCTGATCGTTCGATGCACGGATACGGTTCTTCGTTAGGGTAGTCACGGTACTCCTCGGGGACAGATCCTGTCGTAAAGGATAACGATACACAGGCATCACCAAACAATGTGCAACAATATGATGCATGCATGAAACATGGCAATATGAGTGTGTTGGGCTAATGCAACTAAAGCCAGAAGGGTTTGAACAAATTTGAATCAAAGATTCAAATTTCAATTTCAAATATGGCCTTTTAAAGTGCTTTTCCTTGTTCTGATTAAAACATCCATTTAACTTGTTGGATCATGCATGAAAATAGTACAGATGGATAGATTGGATTTTTCTGATCATTTTTCATATATAATTTGTCCAATTTGGAGTTACAGAATAAAAGTTATGAATTTTTGAAGTTTAATTAATATTCTGGAATTTCCTGATTTAATTTAAATCCAGAAATATCATTTACTGCGTCAGCCTGACGTCACAGTGACATCAGCAGGTCAACAGGGCTGGCTCGGGTCAAACCTGACGTGTGGGGTCCACACGTCAGTGACACAGGGGCTAATCCCGTGTTGACCCAGGCTGGTTAGCTTTGACTAAGCACTGGGGCCCACTTGTCAGCGTCAGTAGGTGGTGGTTTAGTGGCTAATTAACTAGGCCATGTTAGCTCGCCGGAGTTCTGGCCGGCGGCGACCATCAGTGCGGCGGCGATAGTGGTTTTGGTCGTTTCGGCCACCAAATGAACCGCGGAGGCCACCGGAGTGAAGCTGAGGACGACCCGAGGCTCTTGGCGGAGTCCGTTGGGGTCGGGGTGGCCGGAGTCGACGGCGGCGAGCTCGGCTGCGGCGGCCGGGGTTCGGTCGTGCACGGGAACGGTGTTGCAGGGTGTTAGGGGGGGGTGTTGGAGCGTGCTACGTGCTCCTAGTGAGATGTGGAGCACGATGGCGTGCTCGGTTGGGCGCTACGGCGATCGTGGCCACGACGGCGACATCGCCGGCGGCGTGAAGCTTTCGGCCGCGGTGGGGCTAGGGCCTAGGGGTCGGGAGAGAGCAGGGGAGAAGGGGGAAACGGTGGCGTAGCTCACCGCGGTTGCAGTGGGCGTCGAAGCGGGCTCGGGGACGCGTCGGAGACGACGAATTTGACGGCGATGGTGGTCGGAGTCCGAAGAGGGGAACGGCGACGTGGCGGCGATGCAGGGCTTCCGGGGACCCGTGGAGCGGTGGGGAGGAAGAAGGAGTCGAGGCGGAGCTTCTGAGCTGGTCGGGGAAGCGAGGGGTGGTCGGAGACGGTGGCTAAGGCGAACGGCGGCGACGGTGAGCTTCGGCCGTGAGAGAGAGAGAGTGAGGGAGAGCCGGGGGAGAGGGAATGGGGTGTCGGCGAGGTCGGGGCGACGACCAGAAGACGATCCACGCGGCGCAACGGCGACCAGGGCGATGCAGAGAGGCTGGGTGGTGCGTGGCGAGCTCGGGCGCGCCATGCTCACCTCCCTGCCTGCTCTGGCGAGGGGAAGCAGCTGGCTGGCACGGGCCAGCACAGTGCTGGGCCGGCTGGGCTGGGTCGGTTGCTGGCTGGGCCGGCCAGCTGGCTGGGCCGCACAGGTAAGTCTTCCCCTTTCTTTTCTGTTTTCTGTTTTTATTTAATATAACTGCAACTTTGTTGAATTAAATAAAATACCTAGGCAACTCCAAAAATCACCAAACTACTCCTGGTCCATAGTTGGATTATTTCCAACATGAAACATTTTAGTTTGGAGATATTTGAGCATTTAAATATTTTATATAATTTTAAATGCCCAAATTCAAATAGTTATGATTTAATTCAAAACCCTAGGATGGCCTAGGAAAATGTGCACCACTTTTGGCAGAGGTTCTGAACCAAGGCAAAAATGATGGGCATTTTAGAAGGGCATTTCAGGTTCATTGAAAAATTATTTTAGTAAACCCTAGTTGGTTTCAGAGGGGACTGGGGGTTCTGTCATCCCCATTTCAAGTTTCTGATGAATGAGTAAACATGATGCAACACTCTAATGCATAACTAGCTAGGGTGTGACAACTCACCCTCACTCAAAAGAATCTCGTCCCGAGATTTGGGTTCCTCCGGGAAGAAGGCGGGATATTCAAGTCGAAGACGATCCTCCCTTTCCCAGGTTGCTTCATCTTCAGAATGGTGCGACCATTGAACCTTGAGAAACTTGATATTATGACGTCGCGTGGTACGTTCGGCTTGATCGAGGATACGAATGGGGTACTCTCGATAGGTAAGATTATCTTGGAGATCAAGCGTTTCGTGGTCCACTTCACGGATAGGATCCGAGAAGCAACGCCTGAGTTGAGAAATGTGGAAGACATCGTGAACTCTGGAGAGGTGCGGAGGTAGTTCCAATTGGTAGGCAACTTCTCCTCGTTTGGCAAGAATGCGAAAAGGTCCAATGTAACGAGGAGCCAATTTGCCTTTGATACCGAAACGATGGGTTCCCTTCAGAGGGGTGACCCGAAGATAAGCCTTCTCGTCAACCTCGAAAGTCATAGCCTTATGTTTTCGGTCATATTGGCTCTTTTGACGAGATTGGGCTGTTTTCAACTTTTCACGAACGATACGAACTTGTTCTTCTGCTTCCTGAATCATATCCGGGCCAAAGAATTGTCTTTCCCCGGTCTCTGACCAGTTAAGGGGTGTTCGACATCGCCGTCCATAGAGGACTTCAAAAGGGGCTTTACCCAAGCTGGATTGATAGCTGTTGTTGTAAGCGAATTCGGCAAATGGAAGGCACTTCTCCCAGTCCATTCCGAACGAGATAACAGAGGCTCGAAGCATGTCTTCTAGAATCTGATTGACGCGTTCCACTTGACCACTTGACTGAGGGTGGAAAGCGGTGCTAAAGGAGAGACGGGTTCCCATAGCATTTTGGAAACTTTCCCAAAATCGAGAGGTGAAAAGACTTCCTCGATCCGAATTGATTTCCAAAGGGACACCATGAAGAGACACTATTCGGGAGATGTATAAATATGCCAGCTGACTAGCGGTTATACTCTCACGAACAGGTAAGAAATGAGCTACTTTGGAAAGACGATCGACCACAACGAAAATAGCATTATTCCCTCTTTTGGTCCTGGGAAAACCGGTAATGAAATCCATACCAATTTTATCCCATTTCCATTCAGAAATAGCTAATGGTTGAAGGGTGCCAGCAGGCCGTTGATGCTCTGCCTTTACACGACGACAGACGTCGCAATTAGCAATATACTGAGCGATTTCTCTCTTCATCCTAGTCCACCAGAACCTCTGGCGTAGGTCCTGATACATTTTTGTGCTACCGGGGTGAATGGTGAGAGGAGATTCATGAGCTTCCTTAAGGATTAATCGCCTTAGGTTGCGCACTTTGGGAACTACTAGTCGATTCCCGAAGTATACGACTCCTTGATCATTAACGGAGAAACAATTCGCAATTCCTTTCTGAATGTTTCTCTTGATGCGGGAGATTCCCGGATCTACCTTCTGTGCGTTGATAATTTGATCCGTAAGGGTAGGTTTTGCCACCAAGGTGGAGAGAAAACCTTGAGGTACAATGTGAAGGTTAAGCTTCCGAAATTCCTCATGGAGAAGCGGTTGACTTTGTTGTAACATCAGGTTGTTACAATAAGATTTACGACTTAACGCATCAGCCATGACGTTGGCTTTCCCTGGGGTATAAGTTATCCCTAAGTCGAAGTCTGTGATCAATTCAACCCAACGTCTCTGCCTGAGATTCAAATCCGGTTGGGTGAAAATATACTTCAGACTTTGGTGATCAGTGAATATTTCGCAACGATTACCGAGGAGATAATGTCGCCAGGTCTTAAGTGCATAGACTACGGCTGCAAGCTCTAGGTCATGAGTGGGATAATTCTCCTCATGTGGGTGCAATTGCCGTGAAGCGTAAGCAATTACGTGTCGATCTTGCATGAGAATGCAACCTAGTCCTTGTCGCGAGGCGTCGCAGTAGATAACAAAATCCTTGGAGAAGTCTGGCGGTACCAGTACGGGAGCAGAGGTCAGGCGTCTTTTCAGTTCCTGAAAGCTGTGCTCACATTGTGGAGTCCATTCGAACTTCTTATCTTTCTTGAGGAGTTCAGTTAGGGGTTTAGCAACCTTGGAGAAGTTCTCGACAAAGCGACGGCAATAGCTCGCTAAGCCTAGAAAACTCCGAACTTGCTTGACTGATTCGGGCGGAGTCCAATCAAGGACGGCTTGAACTCGCTCAGGGTTAACAGCAATACCTTTACCAGATATTACATGACCCAGATAGGTCACTTCTGACAACCAGAATTCACATTTAGAGAATTTGGCATAAAGGCGATGCTCTCGAAGTTTCTTCAACACTAGCCTTAGATGTTCGGCATGTTCTTCCTCGTTCTTGGAGTAGATGAGTATATCATCGAGATAAACCACGACGAATTTATCCAAATACTCCATGAAGATTGAGTTCATTAACCGAGAAAAGGTGGCTGGAGCGTTGGTTAATCCGAAGGACATAACGGTGTACTCGTATTGGCCATAGCGAGTAACAAAGGCCGTTTTAGGAATGTCCCCGTTACTGATTTTGATTTGATGGTAGCCCAACCTCAAATCCATCTTGGAGAAGACTGAGGATCCAGCGAGCTGATCATACAGGTCGTTGATCCTGGGAAGTGGATATTTGTTCTTGATTGTGACCAAATTGACAGGTCGGTAATCTACAACCATCCGGTCCGTACCATCCTTTTTCTTAACGAATAGGACGGGGCAAGCCCACGGAGATGAACTAGGGCGGATGAAACCCTTTTTCAAGGATTCATCGAGTTGTTTCTTAAGCTCGGCTAGTTCTAGGGGTGCCATCTTATAGGGTCTTCTAGCAATCGGAACGGTTCCTGGAATGAGATCTATTACGAACTCAACATCCCTGTCAGGTGGAACACCTGGCAATTCCTCTGGAAAGACATCCGGGAAGTCACGGACTACCGGAACGTCCTCAAGGTCTGGCAAAGGGCTGGCGTTAAGAGAATATAATTATCGCTTGGCTATTCGGGTCAAGACATTGACTATCTTCCCCGAAGGATGGGTGAGTTGAACAGTCCTAGAGAAGCAATCAATTTTGGCTTGATGAGCTGACATCCAGTCCATACCCAAAATGATATTAATATCCGAAGATTTAAGGGCTATCAAGGATGCAAGGAAAACAAATCTGTCGACTTGGATCTCATTTCCATAACTTACCCTAGAGGTCTGCCATCTAGACCCAGGGGTAGAGATTTCCATAGTGGATGGCAAGTCACAGAATGCAACGTTATGCAAACGGGCATAACTTTCAGATATAAAAGAATGAGAGGCTCCTGTATCGAAAAGAACGGATGCCGGGTGGCAATTAACAAGAAGCGTACCGAGAACGACGTTGGGGTCCTCTTGAGCTTCTTCGGCAGAGATACAGTTGACATGGCCACGTGAAGCGGTGACCGGTTTGGCATGGAACACCTTCCCTGTCGGCTTGCCACGGCCAACAGCTTTAGCAGATTGATTGGGGTTGGTCTGGGGACACTCGCGCATATAATGACCAGATTCCCCACACTTGAAACAAGTCACGGAACTGGTATGTGGAGGAGCATTATTGGATGGACCCCCATAGGGCTTGGCCGGTGCAGACTGTTGAACAGGGCGAGGCGCCTGGAAAGATGGCCTCGGTGTGAACCTGGGTGGCAGGGCGGTATTGGGTACCCACACGCGGCGTTTCTGAGGACCAGCACCGGATGAGGAACCCATATCACGTCCATGCTTGCGTGTTGCATCATAATCAGTCTGACCAGTTTCAGCACTGATGGCTTTGTTGACAAGTTTCGAAAAAGATGTGCACTCATGCAGACGGAGGTCGCGGCGAAGCTCAGGGCTAAGGCCCTTTCGGAACCTTGCTTGCTTCTTGGCGTCAGTAGAAACTTCCTCAGTTGCATATCGTGCGAGATTACCAAACCCTCTGCTATAGGCATCCACAGAAAGTCGGCCTTGGGTGAAACTGCAAAATTCTTCACGTTTACGGTCCATGAGACCCTCCGGAATGTGATGTTCACGGAAAGCCTCACTGAACTCAGCCCAAGTGGTGACATGGCCCGCTGGGCGCATGGCTCCATAATTCTCCCACCATAGACTGGCGGGGCCTTCAAGATGATATGCGGCGAAGGTGACCTTGTCAGCCTCCGCTACCAACGCGGAACGCAGCTTGTGAGAGATACTGCGAAGCCAGTCATCAGCGTCGAGAGGCTCGACGGAGTGGTGGAACGTGGGTGGATGCAATTTGATAAAATCACTGAGTGACACCACGTTAGCCCTCTGATGGTGTGCTGTATTCTGTTCTATACGCTCCAACAAACGGTTTGTCTCCCGCTTGTTTCTCTCAGCTTCCATCATCACCTCGGCTAGTGAAGGAGGATGAGGCAGATTTTCATTCCTGGCTTCACTGCCTTCGGCCTGCTCTTGGGAAGCAGGATTAGCGCGCGTGTTGACCATCCTAGGTAGACAAGACAATGATTTAGTCAGGATGGTAAAATTCCGACATAGGATACATAAGGTAAGGAATAACTCGAAATGCAAGATGATCATCCGTATGACATGGTAGATACAGAAACTGCTTCTTTATTCCATCGTCATCCACACCATACAAGGTTTAGTACAAGACCAAACAAAGTACTATTATGGTGAGAAAAGGATTACATCTCGCCAGAGGCATTCCAAGCTCCTATACATTATTTTCTACACCTCCGGAAAGAGTACAAACTAGGACATATCCCACGAGTCACGCGGAACGATAGATGACACAGCTAGTGCGAACTAGTGATGCTACCCCTAACTCAGACCGATCCGTAGTAGTCCTCATAAAAGTCACCTCCATAGCCTGGAAGCTCAACATGTTCATCCGGAAACAGACGATCTCGCGGAGCTTGTGGACCATAGGGGCTAGGATGAGGCCTTGGACCAACAAACGGTGGCCTGCGGGGACCGCGAGGTGGGGTGATGCCTCCTACATCACACCAACCCATCACGTCCGGCAGAGCAGATCTCACAGGATAGAGATCGCGCATATCCGAATATCCAGCTTGCACCGCCGGTGCGAACCGAGTCAAAGTGGCCCAGTGATCGGCACGGGTATTGAAGAGCTCTAACCTTAAGGTCCGATTTTCACGGTCCTTATCCTCGAGCATCTCAGCAGTGGTGCGAGTCCGTGAATCCTCCTGAGTGGAGTCAGCATAAATAGCTTGGAGATATCCTTGTGCTCCCGGAAGTGATCCTGGCATATACCGGAAGTCAGAGTCCCGAAATAAACCAGATCTGACTCGCATAATGGTCATCATAGAGTAGGCGGCATCCTGCACAGCCATCTCGATAGTAACCCCGAGTCCATAGGAGCAGTGAAGAGGCTCAGTGGATCCAGGATAAGGTGGAAATATCCTGACAGTGCAGAGATACTGGCTTTGATTAAAATCTCGGAATTGCTCTTCGACCGTGTACTCAGGATACCAGCGGTATCCAGCCTCAGTCATTACCCTGACCAACTTAGCAGTATGGCCGGGTACATCTAGGCATCGAGTTAGGCGAACCACTTGATTGAGGTCGCGAGTGGCCATCTGAAAGCATAATCATAATGCAAGGCATTAGAATTTCTAGCAAAATTTCGGCAGCATAACAGCTGTAAATGCTCAAAAAGGATATTGAGACTTTTGACAAAGGATTTCGTACACACCCAACATCATCATATCAAAGTTCTGGAACCATTCTAACAACATAATGTGGTAGTAGAACTGAACTAGGCTTGTAACCATCAAACTTATAAGGTACTACTGATTAGTAACACGTGATCCTGATAGAGAGAGTAGATCCTAATTCCTTAACCCCCGGTGGAAGAATGGACTGACTCAGATCAAAAAGTCATAAGGTATAAGGAGTAAAAAGAGCCTTACGTTCCAACCCACAAACAATTCCCCTACATATAACTAAAGAATTTCTAGACTCAACATCGACCAGTTTGGCTTGGAGAACCTACAGGCAGTCCTGCTCTGATGCCAACGCTGTCAGGACCCCGACTCGATGTCACATCGATCTAGCTGGTAACACCCCATATCACTTTGCGGCCTCACGCACGGTATCCCCACGGGTGTCGTCTTACCTTTTCCCGGGACCGTTTGCGCCTTTTGGCTCGCGTATATGAAAGTGTCGCTAGCATCCATATGATAAAGAGCCCGGGCTGACATGACTAGTCGTAAACCCAAAGTGGCACAGACTTACAGGGACAGGCATCCATGACCCAGCTTCGAACGTGTCGGTCATCAGCAAGTGGGTCCGGGCTGTAGCACTTGGCTAGCAGGACTCCGGTAAACCGGGCTGTAGCGGGCTAACAGGACTCCGGTACTCAAAGCGTGACATTTCCCCGAAGGGACAGACACAGGAACGAAGAAGGACACATGCCGGCCAGCCTAAGTGTTCCAGAGCAGTAGCAAGCTACCATGGCTCAGCGGTAACACTAGGAGACATTTCCCGGTAAGAGAGGCTACTAAAGATAAACAACTAGATAGTCAGATCCCACACATACCAAGCATTTCAATCATACACACAATATGCTCGATATGTGCAAATACAACGAAGCATCACAACATGACTCTATGACACAAGTACTTTATTTAAGGCTTAGTGAGCCATACATAACATACACAAAGATACGGGTCTCACGACCCAACATACAAGTCATACAGTCATACAAGCCAGCAGCGGAAGTACATTGTCTGGGTACAGACAACTAGTAAAATAAAAGAGGCTTGGAAAGCCTAGCTATACTACGTGGTCCATCACAAGCTCAGGGTCACCACCTGGGTCTTTAGCCTACTCGTTGATGTCAACGTCTACATAGAACCCATCAGAAGGGGTTGCAGCGTCTTCTGTAAAAATGTAGATTATAGCAACATGAGTACAAAGGTACTCAGCAAGACTTACATCAGATCCTACATACATGCAGAGTATCAAGAAGGGTTGGTGGAGTTATTGCAGCAAGCTAGCTTTGACTCTTGGCTAGACTATCCTACGATACTCCAACTTGAAATGGTTTTGCGCACACGAGTCCACTACTCACCACTTCAATACACTACCGAGGATCCGCCTCCGTCTTCCTACGGAAGAGCCATCCTCGGCATTCACACTTATCTTGAGGCTTTTAGTAGTTTCCATTTACTTGTCTATGAACTGTATAGGCAACCAAGTAGTCCTTTACCGCGGACGCGGCTATTCGAATAGATCATGTTAACCCTGCAGGGGTGTACTTCTTCATACACGCTCTCACCACTTACCGTCGTTTACATGACATGTACTCGGCAACCTTCAAGCGGAAGCCCAACGTGGGTGTCGGCCACGACCTACCTAATCACCTAAGCCTCCAGTCCAGGTTTATCGCCTATTCAGGTTCCATCCGCAGGGAGTCCGGCCGAGGTTTCCCATACGGCCCCGAACGATGTGAACAGGGTTCCCGGGATACCTAACGGGTATTCGGTACACCGTGCCACGTACCTACCGCATCACAGCCCACCCCTACGGTCAGCGCTGTCCACGGCCTCCAGTAGGCTACAAACACCAGAAACTACTTGCAACTCCTGGACGGAGAACTAGGGTGAATAAGAAGTCGAGAGGGTCCATTGGTTTCGGGCCCAATGCATGGTAGTAGCTGATTCTTAAATCACACATACAGATCTCAGTGCTTAAGGTCGGCTTCAATGAAACAACCCACCATGTACTCCTACATGGCCTCTCATCGATACCTTTACCAAAACGTGTTCACCACACCACTCTCATTACCGACATAATCATTTCACTCTAGCCCATCACCCAGATGAACCAGACCTGACACGACTCTAAGCATAGCAGGCATAGCAAGGTAGGAACAAGACATACATATGGCTCAATCAACTCCTACACATGCTAGTGGGTTTCATCTAGTTACTGTGGCAATGACAGGTCATGCAGAGGAAATGGGTTCAACTACCGTAGCACACAGCAGTTTGAATCGCGTTGTCTTAATGCAGTAAAAGAGAGCAGGAGCGAGAACATGGGATTGTATCGATATGATCAAATGGTTGGTTGCTTGCCTGATGGTTCGATGCACGGATACGGTTCTTCGTTAGGGTAGTCACGGTACTCCTCGGGGACAGATCCTGTCGTAAAGGATAACGATACACAGGCATCACCAAACAATGTGCAACAATATGATGCATGCATGAAACATGGCAATATGAGTGTGTTGGGCTAATGCAACTAAAGCCAGAAGGGTTTGAACAAATTTGAATCAAAGATTCAAATTTCAATTTCAATATGGCCTTTTAAAGTGCTTTTCCTTGTTCTGATTAAAACATCCATTTAACTTGTTGGATCATGCATGAAAATAGTACAGATGGATAGATTGGATTTTTCTGATTATTTTTCATATATAATTTGTCCAATTTGGAGTTACAGAATAAAAGTTATGAATTTTTGAAGTTTAATTAATATTCTGGAATTTCCTGATTTAATTTAAATCCAGAAATATCATTTACTGCATCAGCCTGACGTCACAGTGACATCAGCAGGTCAACAGGGCTGGCTCGGGTCAAACCTGACGTGTGGGGTCCACACGTCAGTGACACAGGGGCTAATCCCGTGTTGACCCGGGCTGGTTAGCTTTGACTAAGCCCTGGGGCCCACTTGTCAGCGTCAGTAGGTGGTGGTTTAGTGGCTAATTAACTAGGCCATGTCAGCTCGCCGGAGTTCTGGCCGGCGGCGACCATCAGTGTGGCGGCGATAGTGGTTTTGGTCGTTTCGGCCACCAAATGAACCGCGGAGGCCACCGGAGTGAAGCTGAGGACGACCCGCGGCTCTTGGCGGAGTCCGTTGGGGTCGGGGTGGCCGGAGTCGACGGCGGCGAGCTCGGCTGCGGCGGCCGGGGTTCGGTCGTGCACGGGAACGGTGTTGCAGGGTGTTAGGGGGGGTGTTGGAGCGTGCTACGTGCTCCTAGTGAGATGTGGAGCACGATGGCGTGCTCGGTTGGGCGCTACGGCGATCGTGGCCACGACGGCGACATCGCCGGCGGCGTGAAGCTTTCGGCCGCGGTGGGGCTAGGGCCTAGGGGTCGGGAGAGAGCAGGGGAGAAGGGGGAAACGGTGGCGTAGCTCACCGCGGTTGCAGTGGGCGTCGAAGCGGGCTCGGGGACGCGTCGGAGACGACGAATTTGACAGCGACGGTGGTCGGAGTCCGAAGAGGGGAACGGCGACGTGGCGGCGATGCAGGGCTTCCGGGGACCCGTGGAGCGGTGGGGAGGAAGAAGGAGTCGAGGCGGAGCTTCTGAGCTGGTCGGGGAAGCGAGGGGTGGTCGGAGACGGTGGCTAAGGCGAACGGCGGCGACGGTGAGCTTCGGCCGTGAGAGAGAGAGAGTGAGGGAGAGCCGGGGAAGAGTGAATGGGGTGTCGGCGAGGTCGGGGCGACGACCAGAAGACGATCCACGCGGCGCAACGGCGACCAGGGCGATGCAGAGAGGCTGGGTGGTGCGTGGCGAGCTCGGGCGCGCCATGCTCACCTCCCTGCCTGCTCTGGCGAGGGGAAGCAGCTGGCTGGCACGGGCCAGCACAGTGCTGGGCCGGCTGGGCTGGGTCGGTTGCTGGCTGGGCCGGCCAGCTGGCTGGGCCGCACAGGTAAGTCTTCCCCTTTCTTTTCTGTTTTCTGTTTTTATTTAATATAACTGCAACTTTGTTGAATTAAATAAAATACCTAGGCAACTCCAAAAATCACCAAACTACTCCTGGTCCATAGTTGGATTATTTCCAACATGAAACATTTTAGTTTGGAGATATTTGAGCATTTAAATATTTTATATAATTTTAAATGCCCAAATTCAAATAGTTATGATTTAATTCAAAACCCTAGGATGGCCTAGGAAAATGTGCACCACTTTTGGCAGAGGTTCTGAACCAAGGCAAAAATGATGGGCATTTTAGAAGGGCATTTCAGGTTCATTGAAAAATTATTTTAGTAAACCCTAGTTGGTTTCAGAGGGGACTGGGGGTTCTGTCATCCCCATTTCAAGTTTCTGGTGAATGAGTAAACATGATGCAACACTCTAATGCATAACTAGCTAGGGTGTGACATTGGCTCCCTCTCGGCCTTTGCGCCATTGGCGCAACGAGTCATCTAGTGATATTAAAGGACGGGACCAAGCACACATACCAGGAAAAACCATCTCCCTAGTTTATTGATGTTTTTCCAATTCAAAAATGTTTCTTTTAATTCCAGACTTTTAAGGGAAATGGGCTAGATTGTACTTATGCAAGGAGAAGTTGCAGTGTCCTGAAATGTAACATTCGTGTGTGAGATCAGATAAGGAAACAGTAAGTATATGTGATTGTTGGTGAATGCACATAAGCGTGATTGTTAGTAGATCAACTGCATCATTGGTCAACAGTGACAAGGGGTCTAAGGGAAATACTCCCTCCATCTTAAAATAAGTGTCTCAACATTAGTGCAACTTTGTATTAAAGTTAGTATAAAATTGACACTTATTTTAGTATCGGAGGGAGTATAAAGTAACAGTACTAGGTTGCCCTTTCGCAAGCATTAACTCATAGTATTAAAAATTCGCATACTTCTGTCTGAAAAAGGAAAGGATAATTTAGCCTTCAACACAAGCATGATGCGCTGATTGAAACTAGCAGATTTGTAACACAAGCTGGTAGGAGCTGGGACCCTACCGGGTTTAGGGGTAGGTTGTAGGGGAAGGAGGGAGCTGGATGTGGCGAAGCTCGCGGTCGCCGGCGGCAAGGCGCCGTCGTGCGCAAGAGGGAAAGGTGGTGGCGCAAGAGGCAGCTAGGGTTAGGTCTCTCGGCTTCCTAAGGGAAGCCGAGCAAATAATGATTGCTTCTTGCTTGATTAGATTGATACATCTCCTCTCCTTATATAGAGGGGTTAGTTGACTCCTAAGCAAATGACCCTAATAATGATAAGATAGCTTGGGCCACAACCCACTTGGCTAAGCCCCTAATATGTCGGTCATAACACTTCTCCCCACCTACACAAACAACTCGTCCTCGAGATGTAAGGTGGGGAAGCGCTTGCTGAACTCCTCGAGGTGATCAACCAGCGTCAAACACCTTCGCAACAGCTGGGGCGGCCAGGTTCGCGGCGACGGCGTCCTCCTCAATGTAGTTTGCAGCCTCCAGGTAGAAGAGTCGCGGGCAGACGTGGCCGGGCGTGTAGGGCTCGTCGCAGTTGAAGCACAACCCTTGGCGGCGACACTCAAGTAGCTCGGCTGAGGTGAGCCTTGGCGAAACGGGCCTCGTCACGGTCGCGGCGATGGGTGTCGTGCAAGCCTGAGCAGGCCGACCCTGCGCGGGAACCTCCGGCCAGGGTAGCGGCCCAGCGGCCCGGGATGATGATGCCTGCTGTATGGCCACCGCGCGGCACTCGAACGCGCGGGCGTAGTACATGGCCATCTGAAGATCCTGGGGTCCCCAAAGCTCCACGTCCATGCGGATGTGATCCGGAAGTCCATCGGCAAAGAGGTCGGCCCGCTGCTGCGCCATCACGCCCGATGCGTGGCATGCCAAGGCCTGGAAATGATCGGCGAAGTCCTGAACCGTGGAGGTGAAGGGAAGGCGTCCTAGCTCTGCCAGGCGGCTCCCGCGGATCGGTGGCCCAAAAGGAAGGAGAAAGAGCTCGCGGAAGCGCTCCCAAGGGGGCATGGTGCCCTCGTCCTGCTCGAGGGCGTAGTACCAGGTCTGTGCCACGTCGCAGAGGTGGTAGGAGGTGAGCCAGGTACGCTCTGATGCGAGGGTGCACTGCCCGCGAAAGAACTGGTCTCACTAGTTGAGCCAGTTGAGGGGGTCCTCTGTGCCGTCATAAGTGGCGAAGTCAATTTTAGCGAACCGCGGCGGTGTCTGGGTCGGGGCGCCGTGTCCGGCTGGCTCATAGGTGCGGAGCAGCGAGGCTTGCGGCGCCTGGTCGGAGTACCCCGGGTAGGGCCCCGTGGAGCTGGATGGCCCGCCGAACTGCAGGACGGAGTTGGCTGTTTCGGAGCCATGGTGTAGACCGGTGGTGGCTAAGACCTGGCCACCCAAGCCGGTAGTGGCGACGAGGAGGGCGGGAACCGGACCTGCTGTATCGGCAGGCCGGCTGGTATGGTCGACGGTAGTCCGGAGCTGGAAAGAGGTGGCGCCTGGAGCTGCAGCGGCTGCTGGCCGGGAGCCATGGTGGCAGGCGGCGACCACTGCGGCCAAAGAGGGGCCGTGGCTGGGGGCGGCTACAGGTGCAGCATCGGTGCCGGTGGCTGATACGTCTCCGTCGTATCTAGTTTTCCAAACATTTTTGCCCTTGTTTTGGACTCTAATTTGCATGATTTGAATGGAACTAACCCGGATTGACGCTGTTTTCAGCAGAACTGCCATGGTGTTATTTTTGTGGAGAAATAAAAGTTCTCGGAATGACCTGCAAATCCACTGAGCAACTTTTCAGAATTAATAAAAAATACTGGCGAAAGAATCAGCATTTGGGGGCCCACACCCTGTCCACGAGGGTGGGGGCGCGCCCCCTCCCCTAGGGCGCGCCCCCAGCCTCGTGGGCCCCCTGGACATCCACCGACCTCAACTCCAACTCCATATATTTGCTTTCACGGAGAAAAAAATCAGAGAGAAAGAATTATCGCTTTTTACGATACGGAGCCGCCGCCAAGCCCTAAACTCTCCCGGGAGGGCTGATCTGGAGTCCGTTCGGGGATCCGGAGAGGCGAATCCGTCGCCGTCGTCATCATCAACCATCCTCCATCACCAATTTCATGATGCTCACCGCCGTGCGTGAGCAATTCCATCGTAGGCTTGCTGGACGGTGATGGGTTGGATGAGATTTACCATGTAATCAAGTTAGTTTTGTTAGGGTTTGATCCCTAGTATCCACTATGTTCTGAGATTGATGTTGCTATGACTTTGCTATGCTTAATGCTTGTCACTAGGGCCCGAATGCCATGATTTGAGATCTGAACCTATTATGTTTTCATGAATATATGTGAGTTCTTGATCCTATCTTGCAAGTCTATAGTCACCTATTATGTGTTATGATCCGTTAACCCCGAAGTGACAATAATCGGGCTACTTACCGGTGATGACCGTAGTTTGAGGAGTCCATGTATTCACTCTGTGTTAATGCTTTGGTCCGGTTCTCTATTAAAAGGAGGCCTTAATATCCCGTAGTTTCCATTAGGACCCCGCTACCACGGGAGGGTAGGACAAAAGATGTCATGCAAGTTCTTTTCCATAAGCACGCATGACTATATTCGGAATACATTGCCTACATTACATTGATGAACTGGAGCTAGTTCTGTGTCACCCTATGTTATAACTATTACATGAGGAATCGCATCCGACATAATTATCCATCACCTATCCAATGCCTACGAGCTTTTCACATATTGTTCTTTGCTTAGTTACTTTGTCGTTGCCATTGTTACAATTACTACAGAGCTGCTACTATTACTTTTGCTACTGTTACCATTACTTCCATACTACTTTGCTGCAGATACTAAGTTATCCAGGTGTGGTTGAATTTACAACTCAACTGCTAATACTTTAGAATATTCTTTGGCTCCCCTTGTGTCGAATCAATAAATTTGGGTTGAATACTCTACCTTTGAAAACTGTTGCGATCCCCTATACTTGCGGGTTATCAAGACTATTTTCTGCCGCCGTTGCCGGGGAGCATAGCTCTATTCTTTGAGTCACTTGGGATTTATATCTGCTGATCACTATGAAGAACTTGAAAGATGAAAGAACTAAGATTTATCCCTCAACTATGAGGGGAGGTAAGGAACTGCCATCTAGCTCTGCACTTGATTCTCCTTTCGTTATGAGTAAACTTGCGACACCTAAACCTGCTTCTGCTATTAATTCTGATATGTCGCATGTTATTGATGATGCCACTTCGGCTATGCATGATACTTATGATTACATTACTTCTATGCTTGATACTACTGTGCCATTAGGTGAATTTCTTGATGAACAACTTGCTAGAGCTAGGGAGAATGAAATTATTGAAACTGATAATATTGATGATAGTGATGATGAAGGTTCTCCCCCTAAATATGAATTGCCTATTTTTCCTGAGGGTTATGTTATGGATGAAGAAACTGCTAGAGATTTTCTTGCTTGCAATGATAGATCAGATCTTAAGAAATTATTAGCTAAGCTGAAACAAAAGTCTCTGAATGCTAGAATGAAACATGACCCTGCTTTTGCTACTTCACCTATCTTTTATACTGATAAGGATTATGATTTCTCTGTTGATCCTGAGATAATTACTTTGGTTGAATCTGATCCATTTTATGGCAATGAATCTGAAACTGTAGTGGCACATCTTACTAAGTTAAATGATATAGCCATCCTATTTACTAATGATGAGAAATCTCGCTATTATTATATCCTTAAAATATTTCCTTTCTCATTAAAGGGTGATCCTAAGACATGGTTTAATTCTCTTGATCCTGGTTGTGTGCGTAGTCCCCAGGATATGATTTACTACTTCTCTGCAAAATATTTCCCCGCTCATAAGAAACAAGCTGCCTTAAGGGAGTGATATGTCTCCAATGTATCTACTTTTCCAAACACTTTTTCCCTTGTTTTGGACTCTAACTTGCATGATTTGAATGAAACTAACCCGGACTGACGCTGTTTTCAGCAGAACTGCCATGGTGTTATTTTTGTGCAGAAATAGAAGTTCTCGAAATGTCCTGGAAATCCACGGAGATAACTTTTGGAAAATATAAAAAATACTAGAGAAGAATCAAGGCCAGGGGGCCCACACCCTGTCTACGAGGGTGGGGGACGCGCCCCCTCCCCCTGGGCGCGCCCCCCTGTCTCGTGGGCCCCCTGATGCTCCACCATCCTCAACTCCAACTCTATATATTCCGTTTCACGGAGAGAAAAATCAGAGAGAAAGTTTCATCGCGTTTTACGATATGGAGCCGCCGCCAAGCCCTAAACTCTCTCGGGAGGGCTGATCTGGAGTCCGTTCGGGGCTCTGGAGAGGGGGATTCGTCACCGTCGTCATCATGAACCATCCTCCATCACCAATTTCATGATGCTCACTGCCGCGCGTGAGTAATTCCATCGTAGGCTTGCTGGACGGTGATGGGTTGGATGAGATTTACCATGTAATCAAGTTAGTTTTGTTAGGGTTTGATCCCTAGTATCCACTATGTTCTGAGATTGATGTTGCTATGACTTTGCTATGCTTAATGCTTGTCACTAGGGCACGAGTGCCATGATTTCAGATCCGAACCTATTATGTTGTCATGAATATATGTGAGTTCTTGATCCTATCTTCCAAGTCTATAGTCACCTATTATGTGTTATGATCCGACAACCCCTAAGTGACAATAATCGGGATACTTCCCGGTGATGACCGTAGTTTGAGGAGTTCATGTATTCACTAGGTGTTAATGCTTTGGTTCTGTACTCTATTAAAAGGAGGCCTTAATATCCCTTAGTTTCCATTAGGACCCCGCTGCCACGGGAGGGTAGGAAAAAAGATGTCATGCAAGTTCTTTTCCATAAGCACGTATGACTATATTCGGAATACATGCCTACATTATATTGATGAACTGGAGCTAGTTCTGTGTCACCCTATGTTATAACTATTACATGATGAATTGCATCCGACATAATTATCCATCACTAATCCAATGCCTACGAGCTTTTCACATATTGTGCTTTGCTTATTTACTTTACCGTTGCTACTGTTACAATTACTACAAAACTGCTATAGTTACTTTTGCCACTGTTACCATTACTATCATACTACTTTGCTACTAAATACTTTACCGCAGATACTAAGTTATCCAAGTGTGGTTGAATTGACAACTCAACTGCTAATACTTGAGAATATTCTTTGGCTCCCCTTGTGTCGAATTAATAAATTTGGGTTGAATACTCTACCCTCGAAAACTGTTGCGATCCCCTATACTTGTGGGTTATCAAGACTATTTTCTGGCGCTGTTGCCGGGGAGCATAGCTCTATTCTTTGAGTCACTTGGGATTTATATCTGCTGATCACTATGAAGAATTTTAAAGATCAAAGAACTAAAATTTATCCCTCAACTACGAGGGGAGGTAAGGAACTGCCATCTAGCTCTGCACTTGATTCTCCTTCCATTTTGAGTAAGCTTGCGACACCTAAACCTGCTACTGCTATGAATTCTAATATGTCGCATGTTATTGATGATGTCACTTCTGCTATGCATGATACTTGTGATGAAACAATTTTATGCTTGATACTACTGTGCCATTAGGTGAATTTCTTGATGAAGAACTTGCTTGAGCTAGGGAGAATGAAATTATTGAAAATGATAATATTGATAATGGTGATCATGAAGGTTCTCCCCCTAAGTATGAATTGCATGTTGTTCCTGAGGGTTATGTTATGGATGAAGAAACTGCTAGAGATTTTCTTGCTTGCAATGATAGATCAGATCTTAAGAAATTATTAGCTAAACTAAAACAAAAGACTCTGAATGCTAGAATGAAACATGACCCTGATTTTGCTACTTTACATATCTTTGTTACTGATAAGGATTATGAATTCTCTGTTGATCCTGAGATAATTACTTTAGTTGAATTTGATCCTTTCTATGGCACTGAATCTGAAACTGTAGTGGCACATCTTACTAAGTTAAACGATATAGCCACCATGTTTACTAATGATGAGAAATCTCGCTATTACTATATCCTTAAAATATTTCCTTTCTCATTAAAGGGTGATGCTAAGACATGGTTTAATTCTTTTGATCCTGGTTGTGTGCGTTGTCCCCAGGATATGATTTACTACTTCTCTACTAAATATTTCCCTGCTCATAAGAAACAAGCTGCCTTGCGGGAAATATATAATTTTGTGCAACTCGAAGAAGAGAGTCTCCCCCAAGCTTTGGGGGGGGGGGCTTCTCCGATTACTTAACGCTTTGCCTGATCATCCTCTTAAGAAAAATGAAATACTTGATATCTTTTATAATGGACTAACCAATGCTTCCAAGGACCACTTGGATAGTTGTGCTAGTTGTGTTTTCAGGGAAAGAACAGTCGACCAAGCTGAATTGTTATTGAATAATATGTTGACTAATGAAAATAATTGAACTCTTCCTGAGCCAATTCCTGAGCCAATTGAGCTAACTCCTGAGCCTATTCCTAAACCAACTCCGAAGAAGAGGGGTGTTCTATTTCTCAGTCCTAAAGATATGCAAGAGGCAAAGAAATCTATGAAATAAAAAGGAATTAAAGCTAAAGATGTTAAGGGGTGTTCTATTTACCTCCTATTGAAGAAATACATGGTCTTAATATACCGCCTATTGAAGAAACACATTGTCTTGATAACCCGACACAACTAGTGAAGGTAAATTCTCTCTACAGATATGATAAAGTTGAAATCCCGTCTACTAAATTTGCTAGCCAATACTTAGATGAATTTGATGATTTTATGGATAAACAAGCAAATTTCAATGATTATGTTAGTAGACAATTGAAAAATAATGCTTATATGATTGGACGCTTGAGTGATTATATGTCTAGAGTTAAGGATGAACTTAAACTCACTAGTAAACATGTTTGTATGGTCACCACTCAAGCCGAACAAGTACTTAAGGCTCAGAATGAATTGCTTGATGAATTAAATAATAAACATGATTTTGCTGTTAGACTGGCTACTAGAACTGGTAAAATGACTTAGGAACCTTTGTATCCTGAAGGACACCCTAAGAGAATTGAACAAGATTCTCAGAAAAATAACCTAGATGCTCCTAGTTCTTCTAAAAAGAAGAAAAAGAAAAATGATAGGACTTTGCATGCTTCTAGTGAACCTAATGTAGAAACACCTGAGAATCCTAGTGATACTTCTATCTCTGATGCTGAAACACAATCTGGAGATGAACATGAACCTAATGATAATGCTAATAATGATGTTCATGTAGATGCTCAACCTAGCAATAACAACGATATAGAAATTGAACCTGTTGTTGATCTTGATAACCCACAATCAAGAAATCAACGTTATGATAAGAAAGATTTTGTTGCTAGGAAACATGGTAGGGAAAGAGAACCATGGGTTCAGGAACCCATGCCTTTCCTCCTAAACCATCCAAGAAAAAGGATGATGAGGACTTTGAGCGCTTTGCTGAAATGATTAGACCTATTTTCTTACGCATGTGCTTAACCGATATGCTTAAAACAAACCCTTATGCTAAGTACATGAAAGATATCATTACAAATAAAAGAAAAATACCTGAAGCTGAAATCTCCACCATGCTTGCCAACTATACCTTTAAGGGTGGAATACCCAAGAAACTTGGTGATCCCAGAGTACCCACTATACCATGCTCCATAAAAAAAATTATGTTAAAACTGCCTTATGTGATTTAGGAGCCGGTGTTAGTGTTAGTGTTATGCCTCTTTCCTTATACTGTAGACTTGAATTAAGTAAGTTCACACCTACTGAGATATCTTTGCAAATGGATGACAAATCAACTGCTATACCTGTCGGCATTTTTGAGGACATGCCTATTGTTATTGCGAATGTTACTATCTTAACAGACTTCGTCATTCTTGATATCTCTGAGGACGACAGTATGCCGATTATCCTTGGTAGACCCTTCTTAAATACCGCAGGTGCTGTTATTAACTGCAACAAAGGCAATGTCACCTTTCATGTTAATGGAAATGAGCACACGGTACACTTTCCGAGGAAACAACCTCAAGTTCACAGCATAAATTCTACTGGGAAAAATTAATTATTGGAGGTTCTGAATTTCCTCTTCCTACTGCAAAGAAAAAGTATGATATTCTTATTATTGGGGATGTTCATATCCTCGTTGAGGTAACCTAGTGTCACTTCGAAATTTCTCCGATTTCATGTGATTCGGAATGAGTTTGTTAACGACTTGATCAACCGTGTTAGTGGATTCCTTTTGATGATCATGAGATGGATGAAGTTAGAAGGCACAACCTTCTCTACCCTCTCTTTACTTTCTGTTACTTAGAATAAATAAAGTAGAATTAGTATATTTTGTCTGTTTTCTGAATTATCAATGCAATAAAAAAATATCCCGAAAATAAAAGTTCTCCAAATGACATTCCAATTTAATATGATTTTTTCTGGAATATTTGAGAATATTTGGCACTGAGAACGCATCAGGGGGAGCAAGCACCTGGCCACGAGGGTCCAGGGCGCGCCCACCCCTACAGGGCGTGCCCCCTGCCTTGTGGGCCCATGGTGGCTCCCCTCTACTTATTCCTGCACCCACACACTCCATCTTCCTCCCAAAAAAATCCCCATCCAGCTCAAGCACGAGTTCTAACTCATTTTGCTGCGATTTTCGATCTCCTTGCTCAAAGCTCCATTCACAAAACTACTTTGGGAGATTGTTGCTTGGTATGTGACTCCTCCAATGATCCAATTAGTTTTTGTTCTAGTTCTTTATTCATTGCAAATTCTTGCTGCCTTGGTGACCCTATTATTGAGCTTGCATGTTAAATTTATGAGGTCCCAAGTAATTCTAATGCATGATATAGGCTCTAGGCACTTATGAGAGTAGTTGCTACCAATTATATTGAGTTTGTTTCACTTTTATTTTGAGTCACTAAAAATTTCAGAAATATTGCAATAAAAGAAATATGTTGAAGAAAACGTACCAAGGTGGTTCTTCAAGGAAGAAAGGACCCCGGCTCGCGATACCTGAGCTGGACGACAACCCACCAAGGGAAGCTGATGTGCGGCCTTGTGAATGGCCGTCATAGCAGTTTATGGTCATAGCGGGCATCAAGGATGAATTCCATGAATATGTGCGTAATGCTGACCTTGAGGAATTCATGCAAGATAAGTGCCCTCAATACCGATATTTAACTGATTCGTTTATGAGAAGGTTTAAATTTACATCCTCGCGCAATTCTCAAAGTGTCCTATTTGATATTTATGATAAATCATATACCATGGACCTAGAAGATTTTACTACCGCTTGCAAACTCCCGCATAATGAACCTAGTAAATCTGAATATAAAGACTTTCTTGCTAGTATCACTGTGGGAGAACCTAGAGAAATAGCACAAGCTACCATAGGGAGCATTCATTTTCCCACTATACATTATTTTGCTCTCTTCATTGGTAGATGCATTAATGGTAAAGATGAAGCATGTCACATGTGTGTTCCTGATCTTTGTGGTCTCAAGAGTGCTGTATTAGGTGATAAACAATACAAATTGGGGGCAATTGTTGCACGTAGGCTGCATCATAACAGTTTAGCTGGAGACTTGTTTGGAGGAATTTATGCAACTCGTTTGGCTAATTATCTTGATATACCTATACATGAAAATGATACGGAGTTGCTTCCCGCTTATTTAGATTATAATGCCATGGTTAGTCATCATTTTCTTGAGAGGAATGAACAATTCCTCCAATATCGACTAATCGTTGACAGACGTCGTGCTGTCCATATTACTCTCCTTGCTCCTACCCTTTTTGATTATCAGGCAAAAAGAAGATATGTTGTCACCAGGGAGGAGGCAAACGAGTATGAGAGGAGAGTGGAGGCAGCCCGCCGCCAGGCTGCACCTCAGGAGGCAATGGCTGCTGCATCTCAGTACGACCCCAGTTACAACTACGGATACCAGCCAGGCTACCCCTGGCCATAGACCAACTTAGGCCAAAAGCCTAAGCTTGGGGGAGTACGTATTTCTTACCGACTTTACATTCATGTTCACACACTCATTCTAGTGTCGGTGCTCATACTCTTTCATTGTACTATCCATGCTAGTTTAATTTATCTTCTTGCTTTCTTCTTGTGTGTTAGGTAAACCTTAAGAAAAAACAAAAAAAGTAGTTAGTTGAATTTCCATGCCTGTAGTAGTAATACTTAAAAGAAAACCCAAAAAGATTTCTGGTTCTTGTTTTGCTTGTTGGGAGCTTTCCCGTGTAAATAGTTTTATTTCCTTTCTTTCCTTTGGGGGTCAAGTGTAGAAGACCATAATGAAAATGTTTAGTGGCTCTCATATGCATGATTGTTGATTTAACCAAGAACCCATATTACCTTGTCTTCTCCCTTGAGTTGAATGCTTGCAGATTCCAGCTTAGTCCAATGCACGTGCACTATTATTATTATACACACCGTTCAGTCGTGCAAGTTGAGGGAGTCCTGGATTAGGGTGTCCTCGGACAGCCGGACTATATGCTTATGCCGGACTGTTGGACTATGAAGATACAAAATTGAAGACTTCGTCCCGTGTCCGGGTGGGACTCTCCTTTGCGTGGAAGGCACGCTTGGCGTTTCAGATGTGTAGATATCCTTCTCTGTAACCGACTCTGTGTAACCCTATCCCCCTCCGATGTCTATATAAACCGGAGGGTTTAGTCCTTAGGACAAGAACAATCATAATCATAGGCTAGATTCTAGGGTTTAGCCTCTACGATCTCGTGGTAGATCAACTCTTGTAATACTCATATCATCAAGATCAATCAAGCAGGAAGTAGGGTATTACCTCCATAGAGAGGGCCCGAACCTGGGTAAACATCATGTCCCCCGCCTCCTATTACCATTAGCCTTAGACGCATAGTTTAGGACCCCCTACTCGAGATCCGCCGGTTTTGACACCGACATTGGTGCTTTCATTGAGAGTTCCACTGTGTCATCACGATAAGGCTTGATGGCTCCTTCAATCAGCTACAACGATGCAGTCTAGGGTGAGGTATTTCTCCCTGGATAGATCTTCGTATTCGGTGGCTTCGTACTGTGGGCCAACTCGCTTGGCCACCTGGAGCAGATCAATAGCTACGCCCCTGGCCACCAGGTCAAGTTTGGAAGCTTGAACTACACCGCCGACATCCGCGGAGACTTGATCTTTGACGAATTCGAGCCCATGTCAGGTGCGCCGAACAGTCACGATGAGCATGACTTAGATCTTCCATCGGACAGTGTTCGGAAGATCACACCTGCGGCCGCCCCGGCCCTTAACCCGGAGCAGATCGTGCCATCCGAGGACGGGTGGATGGACCCCGCCACGGAAGCCGCACACTCATCGGCGATAGAGACAAACACAGACTTCGCCTCTGATGAGGCCTCTGTCAAAGGACCCTCGGACTCGTCTCCGGTCAGAGGCTCCGAATCATATGCATCCGTGCCTATTAAATCTGATTGGGCACCGATCATGGAGTTTACCTCCGCTGATATCTTTCGGCACTCACCCTTGGGCGACGTGCTAAATTCACTGAAATCCCTCTCCCTGTCAGGAGACCCTTGGCCGAACTATGTCCAGCTTGAGTGGGAAGCGGACAATGAAGAAATTCGTCCCCCACCCACCACCCACTTAATAACCACTATCGATGACTTAACCGACATGCTTGACTTTGACTCCGAAGACATCGACGGTATGGACGACGATGCAGGAAAAGAACAGGAACCACCGCCCACAGGGCGCTGGACAACCACTTCATCATATGATATATATGGTAGATACCCCCAAAGAAAGCGATGGCGATGAGGCAACAAAGGGTATCCCCTTGAGAAGCAATCTAAGCACCGGCGTCATCGACGCCGCTCTAAGCCCCGCCATAGCAAAAATAGTGATACCGGCACAAGAGACAATAGCACTCCGGATGATGCCGAAGACAAAAACAACCTTGCCCAGCCAAGCACTAAGCAGGCCGGACAGGAGGATGGGCAAGCTAGCCCGGATGAATAGGCAATAGATGGATACTTGGAGGACGACAATTATATGCCTCTCTCCGAAGACGAGGTGAGCCTCGGCGACGAAGAATTTATCGTGCCTGAGGATCCCGTCGAGCAGGAGCGCTTCAAGTGCTTGCTTATAGCCACTGCAAAAAGCCTGAAGAAAAAATAGCAGCAGCTTCAAGCTGATCAAGATCTGCTAACAGATAGATGGACTGAGGTCCTGGCAGCCGAGGAATACGGACTCGAGCGCCCAACCAAAAGTTACCCGAAGCGCAGGTTGCTACCTCAATTCGAGGAGGAGGCACTAGAGCCTACACTACCATCGCAGGACGAGGCTGGCCGGCCACCTCGTGGCCGAGACAAAGTGACATATCAGCCCGAACACCCGTCCGCACCCCATCGCCAATCAAACAAAAACAACAAGGCTCGGGGCTACACGCAGGACCTGCGAGACATATTGGAAAACAAAGTAGGACAGTCTAGATCGATCTACGGATCACGGGGGCACGCCCCAACGTGTGATGATGACCACCACGCTGGATATACTAAATACAAATCCAGTCGGGCTGTAGACCAGACTCATTCGAGCTGCGTCGCGATATAGCCTGGCATAGAGGCGCCGCACACCCCCTATGCTTCACCGACGAAGTTATGGAACATGAATTCCCAGAAGGGTTTAAGCCCGTTAACATCGAGCCCTACAATGGGACTACAGACCCTGCGGTATGGATAGAAGATTTCCTTCTCCACATTCACATGGCCCGCGGCGATGATTTACACACCATCAAATATCTCCCACTAAAACTCAAGGGACCAGCTCGGCATTGGCTGAATAGCTTGCCGGCAAACTCTATCGGAAGTTGGGAGAACTTAGAAGATGCATTCCTAGATAACTTCGAGGGCACCTATGTGCAGCCACCGGGTGCTGATGATCTCAGTCATATAACCCAACAGCCCGGAGAGTCAGCCAGGAAATTCTGGACTCAGTTCCTAACAAAAAAAAATCAAATTGTCGATTTTCCGGATGCCGAAGCCCTAGCGGCCTTTAAGCATAACATCCATGATGAGTGGCTTGCCCGACACCTTGGCCAAGAGAAGTTGAAGTCCATGGCAGCTCTCACGACACTTATGACCCGCTTTTGTGTGGGCGAGGACAGCTGGCTGGCTCATAGCAACAGCACATTGGGAAATCTTGGCACCTCAGATGCCAGAGACAGCAATGGCAAGTCCCGACGCAATAGGCACAAACGTCATAGTAATGGCGACAATACCGAAGACACGACCGTCAATGCCGGATTCAGTGGCTGTAAGTCCAGTCAGCGGAAAAAGCCATTCAAAAGAAATAATCCGGGCCTGTCCAGTTTGGACCGCATACTCAATCGCTCATGTCAAATTCACGACACCCCGGATAAACCAGCCAATCACACCAACACAGAATGCTGGGTGTTTAAGCAGGCCGGCAAGTTGAATGAAAATAAGGAAAAGGGGAGGCATAGCGATGACGACGAGGAGCCCCGGTTACCGAATATAGGAGGACAGAAGAAATTCCCTCCCCAAGTAAAAACGGTAAATATGATATATGCAACCCATATTGCCAAGAGGGAGCGGAAGTGTGCTCTAAGGGACGTCTACGCGATGGAGCCAGTCGCCCCAAAGTTCAACCCATGGTCCTCTTGCCCAATCACCTTCGATCGCAAGGACCACCGACCAGTATCCGTCATGGCGGTTCGGCCACATTGGTCCTCGACCCCATCATAGATGGATTCCACCTTACTCGAGTCCTTATGGACGGTGGCAGCAGCCTGAACCTGCTCTATCAAGATACAGTGTGCAAAATGGGCATCGATCCCTCAAGGATCGAACCCACCAAAACCACCTTTAAAGGTGTCATACGAGGTGTAGAGGCCTGTTGCATGGGCTCAATCACACTGGAAGTGGTCTTCGGATCTCCGGACAACTTCCAAAGTGAGGAGTTAATCTTTGATATTGTCCCCTTCCGTAGTGGCTATCACGCACTGGTCGGACGAACCGCATTCGCCAAATTTAATGTGGTGCCACATTATGCCTACCTCAAGCTCAAGATGCCAAGACCTCGCGGGGTTATAACAGTCAATGGAAACACAGAGCGCTTCGTCCATATGGAAGAGCACACTGCGGCCCTCGCAGCAGAAGTACAGAGCAGCCTTCTTAGGCAGGCCTCCAGTTCGGCAATAAAGCCCGCGAACACTATCATGGTTCTAAGTCTAACAGTAGTGTAGGGGGGTACTAATGGAGGTCAAGATCCTAGCTATGGAGTAGTTGTATACGTAAGGGATTTACGAGTTCAGGCCCTTCTTGGAGGAAGTAACAGCCCTACGTCTCGGAGCCCGGAGGCGGTCGACTAGATTATATGTGTATGAGTTACAGGGGTGCGAACCCC
This sequence comes from Triticum dicoccoides, assembly GCF_002162155.2. Taxonomy (NCBI): domain Eukaryota; kingdom Viridiplantae; phylum Streptophyta; class Magnoliopsida; order Poales; family Poaceae; genus Triticum; species Triticum dicoccoides. Next base: position 427,972,675 of record NC_041389.1, read on the forward strand.
TTACACTGAGGAGGGCGGTGGCTTATATAGAGTTCGCCAGACCCCTCCGGCCCTCAGTTATGCAGGGTTTAAGGTACATTAAGATCGGGCGTTACTGGTAACACTACAAATAAAGTGCTATGATGACCATAAAAGCTACTTAATGACCGACCGTTTGCGTGCAGAGTGACTTTAGATCTCCTGGGCGTCGAGTGGTTGGCTTCATGGTCGAGTGGTTGGCTTCATGGTCGAGTGTCTTCGAGTCTGTCGAGTGGAACAGTTCTGAGTCGATTGACAGGTGGTTTCTTCTAGAGATGTCCTTGGGTAGGGTAGTTTGGACAGGTCCATGACCCTACCCTAGGTACATAGCTTCATCATTAGCCCCCGAATGGATCGAGGTTTGAGCGGGGAAGGAGTTGAGAACTCTTCCGACCCATTTCTCATGCTATAAGTGTATCTGGCTCTGGATCCAAGAACTTAGGTAACGACACCAACTTCTTTTTCGGTCGCCTTGATCCATTCTTGGTTTCAGTCGAGTGAGTTTGTTTACTTGAAAAGTTCCGAGTGACGATGCGGAGGAGATCCTCCGTCTGACAAGTTGTTCTGCTGCTCGTGGATTTTGTGGGGTTTGAATTTTGGGAAGCGCGCGGGGTGGAGCGAGGCCGCAGTAATCGGATGGGATAAGGCAGGGCCGCCTCGATCTTCGCGCCACCTTTTTCACCATGTATCGCGCGCGCGACTGTTGCGGGATTTGACAGGATCGTCCGGGCCTACATGTCAGTCACTCGGAAGCAGCCTCATGTAAGGCGCCGGACGGGGTTTTTTGAACAGTGTGTTCTCATTTCCTCCTCTCTTCTCCAGACTTATCCGCCGCGTTCGCTTCCCCCTCAGCGTCGCTGCCCCGTGCGCATCCCGCCGGCGACGATGGTGAAAGAGAAGACGACAGCCCTGGAGCAGGCGAAGAAAGCGATGGCGAAGGCAAAGGGAAGGGCGACCAGTCGAGGCGGATCTTCATTGAGGGCCGGCCTGCCGCAGGGCTGGATCCAGGGCGACTGGATCCGCTCGACGATTAGTCAAACAGATCTTGACGACCTGGCTGACGGAGGACTGATCCCCCATGGATCGGCGTGGCTCCCAGGGAAGGAGTCTGAGCCGCAACCTCAGGAGGGTGAGTGCGTTCTCTTGGCCACCCATGTCGACCGTGGGTTTTCTTTGCCGCCTCGCCCTTTCTTTCGGGGGTTTCTGAATTTCTTTGGGGCGCAACTCCACCTCTTCACACCCAACACCATCCTGTACCTCGCTGCTTTCGTGTCTTTGTGCGAGAATTTCTTGGGTTGCTGGCCTCATTGGGGTCTTTTCAAGCACATCTTCACCTGTCGCTCCCAGACGGTGAAAAGGCCAATCCGAGTGACAAGAGAACACAAGTGATTCAGATGTGTGGGGGTCTTGGGGTTCAAATGAGAGGGAAAATATATTTTCCGGCCATGGTCCTACCCGACTCGGTCCGTGGATGGCAGTCGACCTGGTTCTACTACAAAGACCAGCCGACGCCAGGGCAGTCGACTGGACTCCCTCATTTTTCCATGGAACGAGTGAGGAAGCCTTCCTCTTTGAAGGTGATCCCGGAAGAGAAGGCGCAGGTTAAGGTGTTGCTCGAGCGTGTCGTCCAGCTTATCCATGACGGGGTGACCGGCATGGACCTCTTGGAGGTCTTACTCCGACGATGCATCCAACCACTTCAAGCTCGAGACCATCCGATGTGGTTGTATTCTGGTACTGAGGACACCACTCGGATCCACCCGGAGGAGATTGACGATGCCACGCTGGAGAGGTGGATGGCGAGCATCATAGGGAACAAAGACAACCTCCGAGGAGCCAGGAGGATTCCTCCACTCGACCAATCATACGAAGTAGACAAGGTCCATTTCTGCATCTCTGACTGTGATCCTGCTTTATTCATTCTGTTTGCTTAAAATCAGTCGACTGACTTTTCTCTTGTTTGTTGTCTTCTAGGCCACGACTGAGATGTATTCGATACCCAACGGGGCGCAGGAATAGGCTGAGGAGGGAGAGGCGAGCGGAGGTGAAAGTGAGGAGGAGTGGCAATCTGATGGTGAGGGGGAAGAGGATGGCGACATCTCCAGCAAAGAGGAGGAGGAGGAAGTCGATCCACCTTGCACGGAAAGGCGATCCAAGCTTGTCCACGACCCCGCGGGCGAGCGCGGCAAAGTGATTGCGCCCATTGGGCCATTGTCAAAGCGCCCTCGGGCGGCTTCTCCGGCGCCGACTGAAAAAGCATCGAAGCATCCATGAGCGGCGCCATCAAAGCCGCCGAAGGCTTTGCCCAAGATGAGAATGTCCATTCCCACCATTTCCGGGTAACAACAGAACTTGTGTCTCCTCGTTCATCACGGATGAACTCTTGGTCGACCCATTGATTAACCGACTGGTTTCTGAAACCTGCAGTGCTGCTACCTCCGAGACCTCCACCAAGAACGAAGACCAGGAAATGGAAGACGCTGCCACCTCCAACCTTGGTAAGCCCTTTGTAGTTTCACTTTTGGTCTATTGGATTTTTGATTTCAACTTTGGATTTTTCCTGTAGTTCCTCCTCATGTCATCGATCTCCCTGATGATGATGACGAGGCGCCGCTGAGGTCGAGGAGAAATAGAAAGGTGCCGGTTGGCAAGACTACTCAGACTGCATCAGTGCCTGAGACGTTGGTTCAATAGGGTGACAACATCACTCGGCATTCCGTGTCCTTCGTTGTGCCGCTGACGAGTGCCCAGCCTTCGTCGTCGACTCCTGACCCGCCCTCCCTTTTCGCCACACACCACGTCCCAGAGGACCAAGCGGGTGCTGCTAAGGAGGCTATACGCTAGGCGGGGATCATGATGGAGCAGGTGAAGGCGATCCGGGAAGCCAGCCAAGCGGCCTATGATGCTAGCTCAGCTCTTCAGAGCAACCTCCAGGTTAGTTGGTCACCGCTTGTTCTGTTAGGATATGCTATCTGAAGACTTTCTTTTCGAAGATCTTTGTATCTGTACACCCACTGGGTGTGTCGATTGAATTTTTTGAATTGGTGGGGGCACGTTGAGTGCACCTACTGGGTGTAGTCCCCGAGACTATGGTGGACTGCTGGTAGTCGACTGTAGTCTTCGTATTTTTAATTTCTTCATTCTAACTTCTTCACTCGGTCTGGTCGGACCATGTCGAATGGAATCTTGGAACCGGTGGGGGCACGCTGAGTGCACCCACTGGGTGTAGTCCCCAAGACTACGATGGACTGCTGGCAGTCGACTATATTCTGAAGAACCTGTTTTTTTGGTAGATCATGATGAGACCAAGACTAACTGCTGGTAGTTAGCTATAAGGCTATAGTTTTAGGATCATAACCTCTTTGTCTCTTTTCGGACGACTGATCAGACCAAGTCGGTAGAACCAGTGGGGGCACGCTGAGTGCACCCACTGGGTGTAGTCCCCGAGACTACTGTTGAATATTTTGATTCGAGTGTAGTCTTAGAAATGTTACGGTTTTTCTCTTAGTTACTCGGAAGCAACCTCTCTTTGATATCTGTCGACTGACTCTTCGCAGAAATCTTGCGAACTTGTGGCTCGCTATACTGAGTTGGGAAACAAACATATCCAGCTTGACCTTGACTTGAAGCTTGTTCAGGAGAACTTTCAAAAGGCGAAGGACGAGGCAAAAGGTATGATTGGTGAGAACTTGACCACTGTCTTTATCTTTCTGCCCATTCCTGATTCTGATCTCATTGTCATTTTGCAGATAAAACGAAGGAGGCTCTGAGGAAGAAGGACCATGACCTTGCCGAGGCGCAGAAGGCGACTTTGGACAAAACGAAGCTTGCGGAAGAAAAACTGGCTTCAGTCGGTAAACTTGAAGAGGAGAACGCCAATCTGAAAGCTGCTCTCAACGCGGCCAACAAGGAGGTCAGTCGTCTGAAGAATGATAAGATAGCTCTGAGTGACAAGGCTAGTGAACTGGTGGGGAAGAAGAACGATCTGGAGGCTTATCTGGGAGGGCTCGCCAAGAAGTTATTCATCATGCTTGATGGTATTCTCTCCTACCCGACTGGCTTGTAATCACCCACTTATTGTAGAACTGCTGGTTTATCTTTGAATTGTGTTTGTAGAGTTCTGCCAAAACTTCGAGGAGGAGACCAACCGAGTGGAGACAGGCTTGGATCCCATTAATTCTCCTGTGAAGGATGAAATTGCCATGAACGTGCTCCGACTGTAATCTCGTGTTGCTGGTGTGGTTGAATACCTTGCTCGACTGAAGGTTGCGGCATCGCGGATCGACACGACACTCTGGCCGGGAGAGACGCTTCAAAATGACCTCGAGTCTCTAATGACTTGACTGAATGAAGTTCCAGGTCGAGTGCAAGAATGGAAGAAGTCTTCTACCAGGTGTGGTGCTGATGTTGCTCTGTCCCTGGTCCGTGTTCACTGCAAGGATGCGCGATAGGACAAGTTGGCGTCCCTCAAAGTGGCCAACACCAAGAAGCATGACTTCCAATCTTTCATGGAGACCTTCATCGCTGCTGCCACTCGGATTGCTGATGGAATTGACCTGGACCAGTTTGTCACGCCTTCCAGTCCTCCACTCGGGGAGTAAGAAAAACTTCTATGCTTCGCCTTAAATTTGCCTCAGAATGCCAAGTGGTTTTGTAACCGATAAACTTTTACAGGCTTGATGCCTGAGCACTTCTGAATCCGTAGGATGTTATCTGAACTTGGCTTATCGTTGAATATGCTTGCATTTGCCTTCGAGCGAACTTTGTTCTTCAGTCAGAATATACTTTAATGTTTGAGACAAGGTGGAGAATCCAGTCGACCTGCTCTTCATCGCTCTTGCAGGTAAGGATGGAGCATAGATTGCAGTCGACCTGCGTCCTTGTAGGGCGCACGTTGTATTTGTGGCTTAGCTCCGAAGGAGAAGATAGCAGTCGACCTGCACCTCGCCGTCCTTGCAGCGCACACATTGTATTTGTGGCGTAGCTCCGAAGGAGAAGGTAGCAGTCGACCTGCACCTCGTCGTCCTTGCAGAGTGCACATTGTATTTGTGGCGGAGCTCCGAAGGAGAAGGTAGCAGTCGACCTGCACCTCTTCGTCCTTGCGGATCAGAATGGATTTCATACTTAGGTGAGTACTGGACTGCAGCTAAGCCCCCGAGTGGGAGATTTGCTCTCCACTCGGTAGGATTTTCAAGTACTTAGGCGAGTACTGGACTGCAGCTAAGCCCCTGAGTGGGAGGTTCGCTCTCCACTAGGATTTTCAAATACTTAGGCGAGTACTGGACTGCAGCTAAGCCCCCGAGTGGGAGGTTTGCTCTCCACTCGGTAGGATTTTCAAGTACTTAGGCGAGTACTGGACTGCAGCTAGGCCCCCGAGTGGAAGGTTTGCTCTCCACTCGGTAGGATTTTCAAAT